>NC_057794.1:264733398-264980527 GCF_018294505.1 Triticum aestivum
TAATTATTACTATTATCATTTGATAAAAGAATGTCAGTAAATAGCAAGCCATTGCACCCGGCCGGATGATCGATATATGCATGCTTGTAATTTCGTACGTGCTAGCTAGAGAGAGATATGCCAGATTAGGACCGATGTAGCATGCATGCCTGCACTTTTTGGTCTACATGCACTAGAACTCGGTACTCGCACTTTTTAGCACCTGTGTTTTAAATCTTGGTCATGTACTAACATGACACGTGGTTAGACAAAAAAATGCTATGTCAAGTAATTAGTACTGCAGTCCATACAATTAGCAGATAAACTAAGGATTACTAGTGTGATAGATATAGATCTGACACATAATATAGCAAAGTAGGGAGGAATAACTTGGCCGCTGTGCTTGTCGAATATCCTGGTTTCTTGGCTGGGTTCCTCCAGGAGTAAAATGAAAAAGTAGGGAGGAATAAAGATGCATGTGAAGTCAGGGGACTAGCGACAGCCAAATCTGTAGACCTGCGCGTCAAAGAAAAAGAATCTATATACCTGGTCCCACTACCTGAGCAATCGGTTGGAATACAGTGCCATATTCATGGGGCGTTCGAATACCACGGAGAGCTGACAAGATGGTGGGCCCGATTGATTTGATGGCAATCGGTTGGAATACAGTGCCATATTCATGGGGCGTTCGAATACCACGGAGAGCTGACAAGATGGTGGGCCCGATTGATTTGATGGCATGGTTGATGTGCGCCTCAGATATACGCTACAGACGGAACGCGAAGGTAAAAAACCGCGTCCGACGCCATGGCAGTACGCAAAAGCAACAGTAGTACAGGGAGCAGCAACACAACGGCAAGGCCGCGGGCGACTGCGGTGCGGCACGCGTGAGCGTGCGGCCGAGCGAGCGGGCGGACGGCCGGGCAAGCCAGCGCACCGGGGCGTAGTGGACACGGGACTGGGCGCGGTGCACGAGGTCGCGCATGGGGCTGCTGGGAGCAGACGATGGTGGACGAGCTAGCGGTAGTCGGAGATGAGGCCCGGGCGGGCGCACGCGACAGGGCGCAGGAGGCAGCATCAACCGTACGCACGTACGCGTACGCGAGGTTCGGGCACGACGAAGACGGCGGCCTACAGCATTCGGGGTGAGGGGAACAGAGGGGGTTTTTGTGAGGGAGCTCACAACAGAGACGAAGAGCAGCTCAGCGTGCTCGGGGACAGCTCGACGCTGCCTGAATCGACGGGGATGATCGTCGGGGCCGAGGAAGAAGAAGACGGGGGCGAAGATGACGAGCTGCAACCTCTCGGCTCCGATCCAGAAGTTGAGTCGATGAAGATGACTCCCGCAGAGCTCCTGGACAGGGTGGGGCTTCGAGAGATGGGCTGCGGCCACGGGATCGATGGTGGCTCGACGTTGATGGCGCTCGGCTATGCGGGGGAGCGAGCAACGGCGGGAGGGAGGAAGAAGTGGCGGCTAGGGTTTGACCTGTGAAGAGAGGGGGGCTCGGGGTTTCCCTTGTAGTCATTGGGGAGGCAGGAGATGGCCGCCACGCACGGCATGGCCGGCGGATGGGCGCCACGATTCTCTGGTCTCGCTGTAGCAAGTTGAAGGAGAGGGGAGGTGGGCTGGGCCGATCATTTGGCTAGTTGGGCCAAAGTGCCCAGTAGAATAGGCCCTTCTCCTTTTTTTGGCTATTTCTTTTTTGTTTGCAAATTGTTTGGCTGCCAAAACATTTGTGAAAAATGTCCAACCAGGCCAAATAATTGTGATGCAATTTACTGCACCGCTACAAAAAGTTTGGGAGCAATATAATCTCATTTGAATTTTGCATTGCATTAAAAGAGTCTAAAAAGGGGGTTGTTGGCTCTGTTTTCAAGATGTTAGAGTCATGTAGGGACTTTAGATGATGTTGGTACCCTCAACATAATTCATAATGGAATATTTTCAAATTATGAACTTTTTAGATCCTGGATCAGGACAACTTTTATTTTCACCTCATATTTGAATTTCAATTGGAGCTGGAATTTGAAAAGAGATCTTATTTCAATGGGATCAAGAACTGTTTAGCAACATGATTAGCTTAATCACAGAGGGTTACTGTAGCTTAATTATCCGAGCGTCACAATTCTCCTCCACTACAAGAAATCTCGTCCCGAGATTTAAGGGGTGGAGTAAGGGGGAAAGACTCGAGAAGGATGGACTCAAAACAAGATAGGTACCTGGGGGCTATCTCAGGGAGCGTGGCATAGAGGCATCTTTCGAGTTGAAAATTAATAAAGTCATCGAGAGTAAGGCTAGAAGGTGCAATAAGAAGCTTCAAGCGGATGGACAATTGTTCGATGTCTGAAACAGAGTGTGAAAAGGGGTTCAGAGCATCGAGAATAAGTATTGCATCTGATAGCAGAACACATCACTAGGAAGGTGGCTCATGAATTACATACGAAGGCAAGTTAAAAAGGATACTTCAGAATCAAGGATGTACAGGAGTCAGGTTTCGATCCTGTGGAACTGGGGGTTATGGGCCCACCATGTGGTTCAAAAGTAGGATGAACGTTGACATATTGCACGGTCATGGTAGTAAGGCATGTCAGAGGATAGCATGTCAGTTATGTTGGCAACAACGTTGGTACCAAGGGCGAGGGACGAAGAGAACCATTTTCCTGCTTGTTGAAACGAGGCGGACCAAAAGGCAAAGTTCTCGTCCATCGGTGGTTACCGGAATGTCATCAACAATAATAACAGGGTCACACTGACAAAGTTGTAGGCCGAGGTGTTTTCATAGGAAGAGAATTAATATTGCTTAGGTCATATAGACCACAAGAAATGTTAAACAACCAATGAAAAGGAAAAGGAAATTATCGGATTAAATAGACCAACGGAAAGGAAAATGTGCCTATCAAACTTAACAGACCAATGGAAAGGAAAATGTGTTTTACACAAGAATTGGGAGTATATCCTTCCCAAAGAAAAGCGGAGCATGATATTCATGATAGGACATTAAGTGCAAAAGCATTTAGATAAAGGGGCGAGCGAAGAATTAGGATATTACCCATACAATGGTGGCTGGATAATAGATCAAGAAGCAATTAGCATTTCGCTTCAAATGTTCGTGTTGATATTCGGAATACCACAGTCATGCTTCGAGATAGCACTGATATGGTGTTTCAATTAAGGATTGGGTCTGTAGATCTCAAGAGATACCGAGAAACAATTCCAAGATATCTCAGAATGTAAGGAATAACAAAGCACAACCAGGTCTGTGTTGGTAGAAATTCAAGATGTCATCGATGATATCACAAATCATCGAGGGGCCGGGATGGTATTTCTAGCCATGAATTCAATTGACATCTCTGAACAAGCCAAAGTGTAGACGGTGATCATGACAGATTTTGTCGAGAGACTCTATGAAGATGCCATCGAGCAGAAAAGGAAGGATGAAGTGAAAGGCTATGAGAACCACGGATTCGACACAAGCTCGAAGGCAAGCGTGTTGTTCGAGGTGAAATGATAAGATGAGGAAGATCGACGTAAGATTAGCTCATCGTAGAAAGTTGCTCCGGGCATAAGGACTAGGTAGCACAGTTAAAAGTTGACACAATAAAAATATAGCCGATCAGGCTAGGAATGATGTGATGGGGTATAAAACTTCCCAATATCAGGTACTAGGTGTAATGCCGGAAGGTAAATCGGAGTAGAGGTTGGACGGGGGTAATGATTTGCAAAGGATAAGTATTTTAACTTATCTGGTAAATGGAATAAAGGAGGAAATATGGTCGGAACCACAATTGCAAAGGATCAATTCATGGATACAAGATGAGCTTGTACCAAAGAAATAATTTTTTTATGAGCGGTTTTCATGATAAGTTCTACATCGGGTCCATGGGCATGAACACAAGGGTTCAAGGTCGACTCCCACTTCTTCAATGCATAACCTTTCATTCACTCCTCTTTTTCGAAGAAATTGTAGTGCAAAAGATTTATCTGGTGAAGTACCAGAAGAGTAAGACTCATGAGAACTCTCAGGTTCACAGGGATTATGGAAGGCATAAGTTCAATCCATCGGGGAATTTTTACGAATCTATACAACCATCAACCAAGCAAAAGATACGAGTTCGAACACAGAGTATCAAAGTCAAAGCAAATGATACAATACACCGAAGGTATTATGTATTAGGGAAAAACTGATAAGATCTTGGATGTGAAGGACATTGTCGGATAACAACCCAGCAATGGATCTGGCGATTCACGACAGAGTTGATGTGAGTATCGATAATCAATCAGATGAAGAAGGGGATGCAAAGGCACCAGCTTATAAAAACGTCTGAATGATTTGATGCTTGGGTACACAAGAATTATGAATTCAAGACAAAGGATCAGAAGCAGAGGCTCTGATCAAAAGATGAGTAAGTTGAATAGACTTAGAGGTGCACCTGATCAAAACTTGATTGGGCAAGAACCAGCTCATATTCGGAACAATGTCTGAGCCGGAAAGAAAATTTCCAAGGATTAGTTAATGATCGTGTGCATTCACACACATGCTGAATCAATAGGATCAGAAGGTTAATCCCAAAGGATTTTAACGAATATTGCTAGACACATGGAATTAACCAGAAAGCAAGTATGCAAGAACTCCAAGAGCAATAGGTTGTAAAGGATTTTCGGAAGATCAGATAGTATTTTCAGGTATTTTGGAAAGCATATGAACAATTGGGGACGAATGAACCCCGATTAAGTGAATTATCCGTAGTGCGAAAAGAAGCTGCAAAGCAAAAGGCACAAAGGATTCTCGGAACAACGGAGAGTACTATGGGTATCTTGTAATGACAAGAGCAGCTGAGGATGAAGGTACAAGCAGCAAGGATGTCATTCACGGGGATTATCGGTGGTCAGGAATTGCAAAGCAGTTAGCACAGTGTCTCGAGAAATGTCGAGGGGTATCTGCAGAAACTTCTGGCGAAGCAAGCGATCATCGATAATGTCGGGGCTGTCCGGGAGGAAGTGGGTACGAGAACCTAATGTCAGAGTTAGTAAAATGTTTAACCCGAATAGACGAGAGATCAGAGTCCTAGAGTATAAACGAGGAATAAAAGATCCTAATACCACCCAATTGTGATGTGGGCCCGTAAGCCACACAACAATGTTAGTAAATAGTTTTTTCAAAGTCTAGACTCAACTTCGGCCAAGGAGTTGGAAAGGGGGCTACCTACAGGCAGTCGGCTCTGATACCAACTTGTGACGCCCCCGATTCAATTGTACACTAATCATACACGCAAACGTGTACGATCAAGATCAGGGACTCACTGGAAGATATCACAACACAACTCTACAAATAAAATAAGTCATACAAGCATCATATTACAAGCCAGGGGCCTCGAGGGCTCGAATACAAGAGCTCGATCATAGACAAGTCAGCGGAAGCAACAAAATTTCTAAGTACAGACATAAGTTAAACAAGTTTGCCTTAAGAATGCTAGCACAAACTGGGATACAGATTGAAAGAGGCGCATGCCTCCTCCCTGGGATCCACCTAAACTACTCCTGGTCGTCGTCAGCGGGCTGCACGTAGTAGTAGGCACCTCCCGAGTAGTAGTAGTAGTAGTAGTCGTCATCGACAGTGGCGTCTGGCTCCTAGACTCCAACGTCTGGTTGCAGCAATCAGATATAGGAAAGGGAAAAAGGGGGAGAAAAGCAAACGTGAGTACTCATCCAAAGTACTCGCAAGCAAGGGGCTACACTACATATGTATGCATTGGTATCAAATGAAAAAGGGGGTATCTTATGTGGACTGAACTGTAGAATGCCGGAATAAGAAGGGGGATAGCTAGTCCTATCGAAGACTACGCTTCTGACAGCCCCCGCCTTGCAACATGTAGAAGAGAGTAGACTGAAGTCCTCCAAGTATCATCGCATAGCATAATCCTAACCGATGATCCTCCCCTCGTCGTCCTATAAGAGAGCGATCACCGGTTGTATCTGGCACTTGGAAGGGTGTGTTTTATTAAGTATCCAGTTCTAGTTGTCATAAGGTCAAGGTACAACTCCAAGTCGTCCTGTTACCGAAGATCACAACTATTCGAATAGATTAACTTCCCTGCAGGGGTGCACCACATAACCCAACACGCTCGATCCCATTTGGCCGGACACACTTTTCTGGGTCATGCCCGGCCTCGGAAGATCAACACGTCGCAACCCTACCCAGGCACAACAGAGAGGTCAGCACGCCGGTCTAAATCCTATGGCGCAGGGGTCTGGGCCCATCGCCCATTGCACACCTGCACGTTGCGAACGCGGCCGGTGAGCAGACCTAGCAACCTCCATTAAAAAGGAAGTTGCGTTACGCGGTCCAACCCGGCGCGCGCCGCTCAGTCGCTGACGTCACGAAGGCTTTGGCTGATACCACAACGTCGAGTGCCCATAATTGTCCCCGCGTAAATGGTTAGTGCGTATAGGCCAGTAGCCAGACTCAGATCAAATACCAAGATCTCGTTTAACGTGTTATCTTGAAGACACCACGAACGCCGACCAGGGCCAGGCCCACCTCTCCCCTAGGTGGTCTCAACCTGCCCTGTCGCTCCGCCATAAAGATCCACCCAGAGGGCCGTCGCGACAAAGGTCCTTTCAGCCCCCAATCCGTGAATCACTCGCGGGTACTCCTCGAGCCAACCCAACTTTAGTCATCACATATATCATGTATAAAGTATAGGTATATACCCGTGATCAACTCCCGAGTGATCACGGCCCGATAGTATAGCATGGTAGACGAATAAGAATGTATGGCCACTGATGATAAACTAGCATCCTATACTAAGCATTTAGGATTGCAGCTAAGGTATCAACAGTTGTAGCAACAATGACAGGCTATGCACCAGGATAGGAGTATAGAGGAGAGTAGGCGTTATCTGGTGATCAAGGGGGGGGGGGAGCTTGCCTGGTTGCCCTGGCAAGGAGGGGTCGTCGTCGACGTAGTCGATAACAAGGGCAGCATCGGTATCGGGGTCTAGCGGAGAGAAGAGGGGGAAGAAACAGTAAATATAAAGCAAACATAGCACCACAAAGCATAACATGGCAATAAGATGTGCCGGGTGTGACCTAATGCGGTAGGAGGTGATACCGACGAAGGGGGGGAACATCCGGGAAAGTATCCCAGGTGTTTCGATTTTTCGGACAGATGAACCGGAGGGGAAACGTTGCGTGTTCGCTATGCTAGCGATGCGAGGCGGACGAACGGGCTGCGAAACCGGGTTCGTCTCGTCGTTCCGAGAAACTTTCATGTACAAAGTTTTTCCATCCGAACTACGGTTTATTTTATAATGATTTTTCAAAGTTTAATTGAATTCTTGGGATTATTATATTTAGCTTAAACCGAATTGCCTAAGTTAATTTTGACTAGTCAAAGGGCAGATGTGGCCCACATGTCATAGACTATTTACCTAAACAATTAAACAAATCTAACTTATTTAAAAGGGCCTACACGTCATCTACTACTAGACTAACTTAACACTAATTAAACCTTGTAGTACTAATCTAAGCTAGGGCCGGCCACTAATGGGCATAGCCCAACCGGCCACACGCATGATGCACACATACACACACAGGAGCGCACGGCCATGGCCAACTGTACGCACACACACTATGCAGAACACACACTCACCCACACATAGCTCTGTTTTCTGCTAACAAAAGATAGCATTTTGTGATTTTCATCGAATTTAATCTATGCACTAAAAGGATTTGGTCCAATGAAAACATTTGAGCATTGTCAAGTGTACTACCTCCCCATAATTTTTTTAGTCCTGTTAGTAGTTGTTTAGCCTGAGTTTAGGGGCTGTATAGGTGCTTAGTCAACGTAGAAAACCAAAAGCTAACTAGTAGCAGCTACAGTAGGTAGTAGTAGTACAATAGAGCAGCGAGCAGCGTGGGCAGTGGCATGGCTCGGGCGCCATACGCGGGCGGGCACGGCAGCCGCAACGGCAGGCGAGGCCATACTCGGGCGGGCGCGGGGTGCGGCTCAATGGGCGCGGTGAGGCTGGCCGACAGCAGCAGGCACGGCCGTGGGCATGCAGGCGGCGGCACGCAGTGCCATCAGGGGCGAGCAGCGAGGACGCAACAGCAGCAAAGCATCAGCAGCATCAGTAGCAAGCGACGGCGGCGGCGGTGCAGTCGCTGTGGCGCAAACAGCAGCAGCAAGTAGGCAAGGGGAGGCAACAGCAAGAGTAGTACAGTATGCAGAGCAGCAAGTAGAGTAACAGCAGCATGGCGGAAGCAGCGGTGGCAGCACAAACAGAGTAGCAGCGAGCGGACGCGACACCATGGCAGTACGCAAAAGCAACAACAGTACAGGGAGCAGCAACACAGCGGCAAGGCCGCGGGCGACTGTGGCACGGCACGCGTGAGCGTGCGGCCGAGCGAGCGGGCGGACGGCCGGGCAAGCCAGCACACCGGGGCGTAGTGGACATGGGACTGGGCACGGTGCACGAGGTCGCGCATGGGGCTGCTGGGAGCAGACGACGGTGGACGAGCTAGCGGTAGTCGGAGATGAGGCCCGGGCGGGCGCACGCGACAGGGCGCAGGAGGCAGCATCAACCGTACGCACGTACGCGTACGCGAGGTTCGGGCACGACGAAGACGGCGGCCTACAGCATTCGGGGTGAGGGGAACAGAGGGGGTTTTTGTGAGGGAGCTCACAACAGAGACGAAGAGCAGCTCAGCGTGCTCGGGCACGGCTCGACGCTGCCTGAATCGACGGGGATGATCGTCGGGGCCGAGGAAGAAGAAGAAGACGGGGGCGAAGATGACGAGCTGCAACCTCCCAGCTCCGATCCAGAAGTTGAGTCGATGAAGATGACTCCCGCGGAGCTCCTGGACAGGGTGGGGCTTCGAGAGATGGGCTGCGGCCACGGGATCGATGGTGGCTCGACGTTGATGGCGCTCGGCTATGCGGGGGAGCGAGCAACGGCGGGAGGGAGGAAGAAGTGGCGGCTAGGGTTTGACCTGGGAAGAGAGGGGGGCTCGGGGTTGCCCTGGTAGTCATTGGGGAGGCAGGGGATGGCCGCCACGCACGGCATGGCCGGCGGATGGGCGCCACGATTCCCTGGTCTCGTTGTAGCAAGTTGAAGGAGAGGGGAGGTGTAACGCCCTTGATGCGGCTATATCTCCCACGTGTCGAAGCACGACTTAGAGGCATAACCGCATTGAAAGGAATGTCGCAAGTGAGGTAATCTTCACACAACCCATGTAATACATAAGGGAAAGAGATACATAGTTGGCTTACAATCGCCACTTCACACAATTACATGAATAAAACATTACAACATCCAAATACAGTCAAGGTCCGGCTACGGAACCAAAATAAAAGGAGAACCCCAAATGCGACAAGGTCCCCGATCGACCCCAACTGGGCTCCACTACTAATCAATTAGAACGAAACAACACAAAGGACAAGATCTTCGTCGAGCTCCTCCTGAGCTTGGTTGCGTCATCTGCACGGACTCATTGGCATGATGCACAACATGTATGATGCATGTCCGGTTTATTGAAGCATGGCATGGCAACGAGCACAAGCAATTCTACAAATTTAAGTGGAGGTCAATATGCAACTCCGTTGCATATCGAGGAAACACCACATTCAAGTTATTTAGTTCGATCTCGTTTATGTACCCAACAAGATTAAATGTTGATTAACATGGCAAGAGGTGAAGCATGATGAAACTATCTAATATAGGCAAGTTTAAATGAGGCCGGAACAACAAAACAACAAGTCTGGAAACTCCTCATATGCATATAATAGGTTTACTGTTCTGCCCTAAGCCATATTTTAGAGTTGTTAAACATGCAAGATGATGCCACCATGTTAAACTAGGCAAAATTCTACCCCATTTACATATAAAGTTTATTAAAATCCAAGTTACGGCTATTTAGATATGAATTAAAGCATTTTAACATGGCATAATAGTAAATCTACACCAACAACAATTTAAACATTTTAAACATGGGTGAAAGTGACAAATTATTAAACTAGACAAAATTCTAGACATTTTACATATAAAGTTTGTTTTAATCCGATGCACGGTTTGTGAGATATTAAATGCATGAAGTTTAGGGGCTAATGTGCAAAACTGCAAATCATGGAGTAAATAGGAAAATCACTGGATGAAAAAAAACACGTAACGGGCCGTATCTAGCTGGCCCGATAGGAGCAAAGGAGAGGGGCTGTTGGCCTGCTCACCCATGGGCCCAACATGCCGGCGGATCTGGCGGGCTGAAACAGGGCGCCGAGCGGCTGGCGATGCGTGCGTTGACCGCGCGGGATCGATGCGGACTGACCCGCCTCGCCCGGTGCAGAGGAACAGGCAACAGAGGCCGGCCTTGACGAGACGGCGAGGTCAACGGAGTGCAGGGGAACTTGGCGCATGGCTCTCGAGCGGCAGAGCGACGACCTGGAGGCAGAGACGAGACCGGAGCGCAGGAACTTGACGCTGCTCGTCCTCGCTCGCAGAAGAAGCAGACAGAGGGGCGACTTCAGACGGGAAGCGGCGGTTCAGCGAGGAGGTCCTGGAGATGACTGCCGGCGGCGACTAGCACAGGCAAGCGGAACGAGGCGGAGGGGCTCCGGCGAAGGAGAAGCAGAGGAGGGCTCCCACGGCGACACGCAGCAAGGCGCAGAACCCGCGCGGGGGCGAGGACGACGGAGGACGCTGACGAGCTTGCTTGGGGACGAGGCGGCCATGGCGCTCCTGCTCAGACGAAGACGGCGGTGCCCAGCAGGATTTGTCCCTCAAGGTCGAGCCGCACCAGGAGACACAGGAACTCCTCGACATGGTTCCTCGGGCGTGGCGGCGCTGCTGGCCCGGTGGTGCTCCGACGAAGATGGAGGCGGCGAGGTCACGGACTTGACGAATCCGGCTGTGGGACACCGGATCCCGACGGCAGCGAGGTGAACTGGAGCTCGGGGAGGCATCCATGTCGTACTCGAGAAGAAACAGAGGAGGCGGGTGAGCTCTACTGGCTCTCGGAGAGAACAAGAGGAGGCGCGGGAGCTTGGCTCCGTGGAGGTGCTCGAAGCAGAGGATCCAGGGAGGCGTTTCCATTTGAGCTCGAGTGGCACTCGGGGTTGGCTGCGGCTTGTTGAGAATTTGGGCAGTGCGGAAAACACGGGAGGTGGTCGGAGGCTGCGATTGGAGGGAGGGTGGATCTGAGAAGGATAGTGGTTGGCTAGGTGGGGAAAACGAGGAGGAAGAAGATTGCGGCGGCGGCGATGGGATGGAATGGATAGTCTACCTAAAACCTAGGGTTAGACTATTTATATAGGTAGGTTGGTTAGGTTAGGGGCTACTCGGTCCCTCTGATCAGAATCGGACGGACGGAAAAAAAATATGTTAGGAAGTCCAATTAACAAAACAGAGACGTTTTGTAGATGTTTGGGGTTGATCCGGACATAGCGGTAACGACTGTCCGGGTCCGGTCCGGGACAGATTTCGAACGCGTGCGGGAGGAGGTCCGCGGGCTGACGTGAGAGGTTAGGTCGGGCTTGGCGGTGAGTGGACTATGTAGATGGTATCGAGCTGAGAGAAGATAAGAGAGAGAGAGGCCCGGCGACTGTTTCCGGAGACCGAAAACGTCTGACGTTAGACCGACTACTATTGCCGCTATATTATCTGTTGGGCTATCAAACGAACTCCGAATGCGATGAAACTTGGCAGGCGGCCTACCTACAACATAACAATTCCACATGCCAACTTTCAACCCATTCCGAGAACATTTCCCGGCCACTTATAAAATACTATTTCGGACATGCCGCGGGTGCGTGCAAGTGTGTCTGGGCTCAGAACGGACAACGGACGGAACTGGGGGAACCGGGACGGATGCAAGTTTTGAAAACATGATAATGCAATGCACATGATGACATGATGAAATGCAACACGCAAGCAAAAGACATGGCAACAACAGCGAATAACTGGAGGACACCTGGCACATCGGTCTCGGGGCGTTACAGGAGGTGGGCTGGGCCGATCATTTGGCTAGTTGGGCCAAAGTGCCCAGTAGAATAGGACCTTCTCCTTTTTTGGCTATTTCTGTTTTGTTTGCAAATTGTTTGGCTGCCAAAACATTTGTGAAAAATGTCCAACCAGGCCAAATAATTGTGATGCAATTTACTGCACCGCTACAAAAAGTATGGGAGTAATATAATCTCATTTGAATTTTGCATTGCATTAAAAGAGTCTAAAAAGGGGGTTGTTGTCTCTGTTTTCAAGATGTTAGAGTCATCTATGGACTTTAGATGATGTTGGTACCCTCAACATAATTCATAATGGAATATTTTCAAATTATGAACTTTTTAGATCCTGGATCGGGACAACTTTTATTTTCACCTCATATTTGAATTTCAATTGGAGCTGGAATTTGAAAAGAGATCCTATTTCAATGGGATCAAGAACTGTTTAGCCATCGAGACTGCCCGCGGACCTCCTCCCACACGCGTCCGAAATCTGTCCCGAACCCGACCCGGACAGTCGTTACCGCTGTGTCCGGATCAACCCCAAACATCTACAAAACGTCTCCGTTTTGTTAATTGGACTTCCTAACATATTTTTTTCCGTCCGTCCAATTCTGATCAGAGGGACCGAGTAACCCCTAACCTAACCAACCTACCTATATAAACAGTCTAACCCTAGGTTTTAGGCAGACTATCCATTCCATCCCATCACCGCCGCCGCAATCTTCTTCCTCCTTGTTTTCCCCACCTAGCCAACCACTATCCTTCTCAGATCCACCCTCCCTCCAATCGCAGCCTCCGACCACCTCCCGTGTTTTCCGCACTGCCCAAATTCTCAACAAGCCGCAGCCAACCCCGAGTGCCACTCAAGCTCAAATGGAAACGCCTCCCTGGATCGTCTGCTTCGAGCACCTCCACGGAGCCAAGCTCCCGCGCCTCCTCTTGTTCTCTCCGAGAGCTAGCAGAGCTCACCCGCCTCCTCTGTTTCTTCTCGAGTACGACATGGATGCCTCCCTGAGCTCCAGTTCACCTCGCTGCCGTCGGGATCCGGTGTCCCGCGGCCGGATTCGTCAAGTTCGTGACCTCGCCACCTCCATCTTCGTCGGAGCAACACCGGGCCAGCAGCACCGCCGCGCCCGAGGAACCATGTCGAGGAGTTCCTGTGTCTCCTGGTGCGGCTCGACCTTGAGGGACTAATCCTGCTGGGCACCGTCGTCTTTGTCTGAGCAGGAGCGCCATGGCCGCCTCGTCCCCAAGCAAGCTCGTCAGCGTCCTCCGTCGTCCTCGCCCCGCGCGGGTTCTGTGCCTTGCTGCGCGTCGCCGCGGGAGCCCTCCTCTGCTTCTCCTTAGCCGGAGCCCCTCCGCCTCGTTTCGCTTGCCTGTGCCAGTCGCCGCTGGCGGTCATCTCCAGGACCTCCTCGCTGAACCGCCGCTTCCCGTCTGAAGTTGCCCCTCTGTTTGCTTCTTCTGGGAGCGAGGACGAGCAGCACCAAGTTCCTGCGCCCCGGTCTCGTCTCTGGCTCCAGGTCGTCGCTCTGCCGCTCGAGAGCCATGCGCCAAGTTCCCCTGCGCTCCGTTGACCTTGTCGTCTCGTCAAGGCCGGCCTCTGTCGCCTGTTCCTCTGCACCGGGCGAGGCGGGTCAGTCCGCATCGATCCCGCGCGGTCAACGCACGCATCGCCAGCCGCTCGGCGCCCTATTTTAGCCCGCCAGATCCGCCGGCATGTTGGGCCCATGGATGAGCAGGCCAACAGCCCCTCTCCTTTGCTCCTATCGGGCCAGCTAGATACGGCCCGTTACGTGTTTCTTTTCCATCCAGCGATTTTCCTATTTACTCTAGGATTTGCAGTTTTGCAGATTAGCCCCTAAACTTCATGCATTTAATATCTCACAAACCGTGCATCGGATTAAAACAAACTTTATATGGAAAATGTCTAGAATTTTGTCTAGTTTAATAATTTGTCGCTTTCACCCATGTTTAAAATGTTTAAATTGTTGTTGGTGTAGATTTACGATTATGCCATGTTAAAATGCTTTAATTCATATCTAAATAACCGTAACTCAGATTTTAATAAACTTTATATGTAAATGGGGTAGAATTTTGCCTAGTTTAACATGGTGGCATGATCTTGCATGTTTAACAACTCTAAAATATGGCTTAGGGCAGAACAGTACCAAACCTAATATATGCATATGAGGAGTTTCTGGACTTGTTGTTTTGTTGTTCCGGCCTCATTTAAACTTGCCTAGATTAGATAGTTTCATCATGCTTCACCTCTTGCCATGTTAATCAACATTTAATCTTGTTGGGTACATAAATGAGATCGAACTAAATAACTTGATTGTGGTGTTTCATCGATATGCAACGGAGTTGCATATTGACCTCCACTTAAATTTGTAGAATTGCTTGTGCTCATTGGCATGCCATGCTTCATTAAACCGGACATGCATCACACTTGTTGTGCATCATGCCATGTTCGTGTGAGGTTTGTTTACTATGTTGTGTGCTTCTTTCCGGTGTTTGCTTCTTCGGGTTGGATTCGATAACGTCGCGTTTTTGAGGACCCGTTCGTCTATGTTCGTTTGTCTTCTTCATGTACTCGTTCTTCTTCCTTACGGGATTTCAGGCAAGATGATCATACCCTCGAAATCACTTCTATCTTTGCTTTGCTAGTTGCTCGCTCTTTTGCTATGCCTATGCTGCGATACCTACCACTTTCTTATCATGCCTCCCATATTGTTGAACCAAGCCTCTAACCCACCTTGTCCTAGCAAACCGTTGTTTGGCTATGTTACCGCTTTGCTCAGCCCCTCTTATAGCGTTGTTAGTTGCGGGTGAAGATTGAAGTTTGTTCCTTGTTGGAACATGGAGATGTTGTTCCTTGTTGGAACATGTTTACTTGTTGGGATATCACAATATATCTTATTTAATTAATGCATCTATATACTTGGTAAAGGGTGGAAGGCTCGGCCTTATGCCTGGTGTTTTGTTCCACTCTTGCCACCCTAGTTTCCGTCATATCGGTGTTATGTTCCCGGATTTTGCGTTCCTTACGCGGTTGGGTAATAATGGGAACCCCTTGACAGTTCGCCTTGAATAAAACTCCTCCAGCAATGCCTAACATTGGTTTTACCATTTGCCACCTAGCCTTTTCTCCCTTGGGTTCTGCAGACTCAAGGGTCGTCTTTATTTTAACCCCCCCGGGCCAGTGCTCCTCTGAGTGTTGGTCCAACCTATCAGCTACTGGTGGCCACCAGGGGCAACTCTGGGCTGGCCTACCCGTACCTAAGATAATCTGAGTGTGCCCTGAGAAAGAGATATGTGCAGCTCCTATCGGGATTTGTTAGCACATTCGGGCGGTGTTGCTGGTTTAGCTTTACCTTGTCGAAATGTCTTGTAACCGGATTCCGTGTCTGATCGGGTCTTCCCGCTAGAAGGAATATCCTTCGTTGACCGTGAGAGCTTGTGATGGGCTAAGTTGGGACACCCCTGCAGGGATTTGAACTTCCGAAAGTCGTGCCCGCGGTTATGGGCAGATGGGAATTTGTTAATGTCCGGTTGTAGAAAACCTGAAGTTGACCTTAATTAAAATACATCAACCGCGTGTGTAACCGTGATGGTCTCTTCTCGGCGGGGTCCGGGAAGTGAACACGGTGTTGGAGTTATGCTTGACGTAGGTTGTTCTAGGATCACTTCTTGATCATAGTTTTCTCGATCGTGCTTTGCCTTCTCTTCTCGCTCTCATTTGCGTATGTTGGCCACCATATATGCTAGTCGCTTGCTGCAGATCCACCTCATACCTTTACCTTACCCATAAGCTTAAATAGTCTTGATCGCGAGGGTCCGAGATTGCTGAGTCCCCGTGGCTCACAAATACTTCCAAAACTAGCTTGTAGGTGCCGATGAGTCCGTGCAGATGACGCAACCAAGCTTAGGAGGAGCTCGACGAAGATCTTGTCCTTTGTGTTGTTTCGTTCTAGTTGATCAGTAGTGGAGCCCAGTTGGGGTCGATTGGGGACCTTGTCGCATTTGAGGTTCTTCTTTTATTTTGGTTCCGTAGACGGACCTTGATTGTATTTGGATGTTGTAATGCTTTATTCATGTAATTGTGTGAAGTGGCGATTGTAAGCCAACTATGTATCTCTTTCCCTTATGTATTACATGGGTTGTGTGAAGATTACCTCACTTGCGACATTGCTTTCAATGCTATGCCTCTAAGTCGTGCTTCGACACGTGGAAGATATAGCCGCATCGAGGGCGTTACAACAATGCTCAAAGAAATTATGCTACTACTGAAAAAGAACTCTTAGCAGTTGTTTTCGCTTGTGATAAGTTCAGACCTTATATTGTTGTTTCTAAAGTAACTATTCACACTGATCATGCTGCTATTAAATATCTTATGGAAAAGAAAGATGCTAAACCTAGACTCATCAGATGGGTTCTCCTGCTACAAGAATTTGATTTGCATATTGTTGATAGAAAGGGAGCTGAGAACCCCGTTGCAGACAACTTGTCTAGGTTAGAGAATGTTCTTGATGACCCAATACCTATTAATGATAGCTTTCCTGATGAACAATTAAATGTTATAAGTACTTCTCGTAGTACTCCATGGTATGCTGATTATGCTAATTATATTGTTGCTAAGTTTATACCACCTAGCTTCACATACCAGCAAAAGAACAAGTTTTTCTATGATTTGAGACATTACTTTTGGGATGACCCACATCTTTATAAAGAAGGAGTAGATGGTGTTATTAGACGTTGTGTACCTCAGCATGAACAGGAACAGATCCTACGCAAGTGTCACTCCGAGGCTTATGGACGACACCACGCTGGAGATAGAACTGCACATAAGGTATTGCAATCTGGTTTTTATTGGCCTACTCTCTTCAAGGATGCCCATAAGTTTGTCTTGTTTTGTGATGAATGTCAAAGAATTGGTAATATTAGTAGACGTCAAGAAATGCCTATGAATTATTCACTTGTTATTGAACCATTTGATGTTTGGGGCTTTGATTATATGGGACCTTTTCCTGCCTCTAATGGATATGCACATATTTTAGTTGCTGTTGATTACGTTACTAAGTGGGTAGAAGCTATTCCAACTAGTAGTGCTGATTATAACACTTCTATTAAAATGCTTAAGGAAGTTATTTTCCCGAGGTTTGGAGTCCCTAGATATTTAATGACTGATGGTGGTTCACACTTTATTCCTGGTGCTTTCCGTAAAATGCTTGCTAAATATGATGCTAATCATAGAATTGCATCTCCTTATCACCCTCAGTCTAGTGGTCAAGTAGAGTTGAGCAATAGAGAGCTCAAATTAATTTTGCAAAAGACTGTTAATAGGTCTAGAAAGAATTGGTCCAAGAAACTTGATGATGCATTATGGGCCTATAGAACTGCATATAAAAATCCTATGGGTATGTCTTTGTATAAAATGGTTTATGGAAAAGCATGTCACTTACCTCTCGAACTGGAACATAAGGCGTATTGGGCTATTAAAGAGCTCAACTATGATTTTAAACTTGCCGGTGAGAAGAGGTTATTTGATATTAGCTCACTTGATGAATGGAGAACCCAAGCTTATGAAAATGCCAAGTTGTTTAAAGAAAAAGTTAAAAGATGGCATGACAAAAGGATACAAAAGCATGAGTTTAATGTAGGTGATTATGTATTGCTATACAACTCTCGTTTAAGATTTTTTGTAGGAAAACTTCTCTCTAAATGGGAAGGCCCCTACGTTATCGAGGAGGTCTATCGTTCTGGTGCCATAAAAATCAACAACTTTGAAGGCACAAATCCGAAGGTGGTAAACGGTCAAAGAATTAAACATTATATCTCAGGTAATCCCATAAATGTTGAAACCAATATTATTGAAACCGTAACCCCGGAGGAATACATAAGGGACACTTTCCGGAACGTTTCAAACTCTGAAAAGGAATAGGTATGTGGTACGGTAAGTAAACCGACTCCAAAATAATTTTTAAGGCAATATTTCTCCATTTTGAAATATTTAGAAAAATAGAAAAATAAGTAGCAGTCTGGGAAGGACACGAGGGCCCCACGAGGGTGGTGGGCGCGCCCTACCCCTCCGGGCGCGCCCCCTACCTCGTGAGCACCTCGTGTGCCTTCCGGACTCTGTTTTCTTGCACGATATGTATTTTGGTCGGTAAAAATTCATTATATAACCTCCCGAAGGTTTTGACTCCCGTATCATGCAAATCTCCTATGTTCTTGTTTCAAGCTGTTTTTCTGACAGATCTAGGTTATCATGACGGCCCCAAGTGCTTCCAAGGACAAGTTCTTCGAGAAGGTCATCAACCCTTACCTTGCGAAGGTGCTGTGACACCCTCAAACCATTGAGTTGCGTGATGGGTTGCTGCACATCCGTGATGAAGAGGGACCAAAGGGGACCGGAAGCATGGAGACGAGGCTTGAAGCAGTGGAGCAACAAGTTTTCAAGTGCCAAGAGATGGTGGAACGTGGACTCAACTCCAACCACATGATGATCGCGGAGTTCGCTAGCAACCACAAGTTGGATGTTGACAACATCGGGGAGGCCATCTTCAAGCTTCATGAGAAGATCGAGCACCTCCAAGCCCAAATCTATGACCTGCAAAACCAAAACTGTGTGTATGAATATAGGTTCAAAAGGATGAGTTGGGCTGCAGATTGGAGGATCCCGGAGACTCGATCATCCTTCTATGATGGTGAGCCTATGCCTTGGAAGATGGACGACAAGCCTGCATCATCAACAACACCTCCACCTTCTTCACCAACCAAGGAGACATAATCACACTGGTATGGGCACTCCCCTTGGAAACTGCCAAGCTTGGGGGAGGTGCCCCGGTATCATATCACAATCACAACTCCTATCTTTATCGTTTTTCTTAGTTCGATCCTATTAGTAGTATCTTGATCTAGTAGAATAAAGTTTATGGCATGATCTAGTTTCGAGTTTTGCTTTATGATCTCTCTTTGTAATCGAGTCCATGAGCTATATATAATAAAGATTAGTGTTGAGTCAAGGGCTTGATTATTTTGCCATGATCTTGGGTGAATAAAAGAAAAGAGAAAAAGAACAAAAAGAAACAAACAGTTCATAATGATCTTATTGAGAGTAATGACTTCACATAGAAAGAGTATGATGATTAAAAGTTGTTGGGAGTTGGTAGATGTCCGTGTCAAAACCGGCGGATCTCGGGTAGGGGGTCCCGAACTGTGCGTCTAGGGCGGATGGTAACAGGAGGCAAGAGACACGAAGTTTTACCCATGTTCGGGCCCTCTCGATGGAGGTAAAACCCTATGTCCTGCTTGATTAATATTGATGATATGGGTAGTACAGGAGTAGATCTACCACGAGATCAGAGAGGCTAAACCCTAGAAGCTAGCCCATGGTATGATTGTTGTTGTGTATGTTATCCTACGGACTAAAACCCTCCGGTTTATATAGACACCATAGAGGGTTAGGGTTACACAAAGTCGGTTACAATGGTAGGAGATCTACATATCCGTATCGCCAAGCTTGCCTTCCACGCCAAGGAAAGTCCCTTCCGGACACGGGACGAAGTCTTCAATCTCGTATCTTCATAGCCCAGGAGTCCAGCTGAAGGTATAGTCCGGCCATCCGGACACCCCCTAATCCAAGACTCCCATAGTAGCCCCTGAACTAGGCTTCAATGACGATGAGTCCGGCGCGCAGATTGTCTTCGGTATTGCAAGGCGGGTTCCTCCTCCAAGTACTTCATAGAAGATTTTGAACACAAAGATAGTGTTCGGCTCTGCAAAATAAGTTTCCACATATTGCCATAGAGAGAATAACATTTACACAAATCTAATCTGCTGACGTATTCCGTAGTGTGACACACCACGGCCAAGCCTTTATCCGAGTCGTTTTATTATCCCACCTCAGCGCGTCATGCGAGGCGGTTTCCTTGGCACGTCTTGTTAAAGCAGAGATCGTGTCCCCTTATTCCGGGATTCTCATCAATACGGGCGTGGGTAACCCAACCGCTTCTGGGACTCCTAGATTATAGGCAAGTCCAAACAAACATGGAGAGGACACTTGATATTCACCCTCTTTATAAAGGGACAAGGCTTTTACTTTTCGCTCCCGTGCTCAATCGAATCCTTCCCCCACCTCAAGCTCAAACGCCCAAAGTTCAGGTCAGGTGCTCCGAACCTTCAGTCATGTTCGAATCTAGCCTTCAAGGCCGATGGGTGCCCTCCTCCGTCACGGAAGAAGACATCAAAAAGTTGAGGGAGGCCAGATATCTGACCGCCGAGATTTTGCATCGGCTGCCTCCCCGAGGGCAGGCCGTCCCCACCCCCGAACCCAACGAGAACATCGTGTTCGTCTCCCACTTCCTCCGGGGTCTAGGCCTTGCTCTGGATCCTTTCGTCAGGGGTTTGATGTTTTATTACAGGCTAGACTTCCATGATCTAGCTCCGGACTCCTTTCTTCATATCACGACATTTATAGTCGTGTGCGAGGCCTTCCTCCGGGTTACCACTCACTTTGGCCTATGGCTCAAGACCTTTGAAGTAAAGCCGAAGATGATCGAGGGGCAATATGTAGCGTGTGGAGGTGCCTCAATACGCAAGATGACGGGAGCTCCATGGCCCAAAGGTTCCATCCCAAAGGTGTCTGAATTGTGGCAACAGGAGTGGTTCTACATCACGGCTCCTAGAAGTGCCAAGTGGGTCGCCGCCCCTATTTTCCACTCGGGCCCTCCACCACGACTGATGTCATGGACCAGCAGAGGTCTGAGCTGGGGTCCAACCAAGGACGTGCCTATACTGCAAATCCGCATCCGAGATCTCTTCAATGGAGATTTCAGTTTGGTTGCGGTAATACAAGTTATGCTAGTTCGTCAAGTCCAGCCTTGCAAACGCCGGCCTCTTCGCCTGTGGGAGTTCAATCCCAAGGGACCGCGTGTCATTCAAAATTTTCTCGGCCTAACGCATGAGGAGATGTACAAGTCATTATTCGGACCTCAGGTGGAGCGTCCGAAAATCACCGAGGACGTGGGCCTGAGTAGTAACCGCGCCACCGAACAGGTAAGGCATCTTCCGGCCGAACATACTATCTCTCCTTTGTTACGAAGTTTTTTCTGAGGGTTCACTTTTTGACCAGGACTGGCTAACAAAGGCGAAGTTGATTCGGTGTTCGGCGCCCCTCCCTAAGGGTTTGGAAAATCCGGTATTGGAAAAGATGCTCCGGACCGCACCTTGCCCGGAGCCCTTGGAGGAAGATACTGTGGAGGATAATACGGGCGGACGCGGGCCCCCAACGCTGCCCATTCTAACTGAGGGAGCGAGCGTCTCCATGAAGGAAGACGACCAGAAGAGGAAAAGGACTACACCTGGGGATTCGGAAGCCGAAGCTTCCAAATGGGAGAAGAAGTCTCCCATAGAGGGTCCTGCCTTGGGGGGTGCTGTTGCCGCACAAAGTCCGCGGGGGGATCAATTCTCCCGTGAGTCGTAAGTGACCCGTAATACTTTAATAGTACAGATATGCCATCTTTTTCTTCTGAGAAAATAACCACCGCATATATCTTTGCAGTTCGGGCCTTAGCCCCTCTCAAATGAGCTCGTCCTCGGGGGATCTTCTTCCAGAGATGATGGAGAGCAAAATGCCTCCTCCAGACTCCTCCGCTCCGGAAACGGGCGACCCTGAAGTGTCGTCGCAGAGGGCCTCTCCGAGTCCGGTGAGGCCAGAAGATAATCCCATTGCCCCCCGAAGCTCCCAATGTCCGGCTCCCGAAGAGAGCAGACAAAAGAGTCCGGCACCGTCTAGTGTGCGGTCGGATATTTTGAGGGAGTTGGTGGGGCGAGCGGCCATCTCAAATGAACACCGTGTGCTGATGAATACGGTGATGGAGAGAATATCGTCCGCCGAAAGCGGATTGCATGAAGCTTTTATGAGTCTACTGACAGGCTTTGAGGTACGTAAAAGAATGTATGATAGTCCTGCACATGCTAGGTGTGCCCTGTGTAGATAGTAGCCCCTAAGACTCTGGTTGTCGTCGGAAACAATGACGAACAGAGGATCATATTCCCAGGTAATAACCATACTGCCTCTATGTGCAGGTGATGGAAGCTCCGATGGCTAGCCAGACTAGCGAGTTTGCCCATTTAGAACGACAGTTGGATGCGGCAGACGCCGACATCGAGCTTGTTAACAAAAGGCTTGACGAGGCACAGGGTAAGTGTCATTATCTGGTAAATGCCACATAGGAAGAGCAATATGATGCCAATATCTTTAATATGTTGTGACTGGAGATGGAGCTACCACTGTTGAAGCCTTGCGGGCAGAACTTGCCCGAGCCAAGGAACAAGCGAGGTTGGGTAATGTGGCTGCTTTGAAGGCGGCCGAAGAGTTGCAAGCCGAGAAGGCCGCGCATGGCGAGGGCCGAGACAAGATGGCCATAGAATTAAAAGCCGCCGCCTACCGTTGCCGGGTTCTTGAAAAGGAAAACCAAGCGAAGGCATCGGACCTTGAGAAGGCTGCTGCGACGAGAAAGGACCTCCGGTCTGCTATGAGGGCAAAGAAGGAGGAGCTGCGGGAAGCCGGGGATATTGTAGCTGGGAAATCCTTTATGTTGCGGAGGAAGTTCGGAGATCCACAGTATGCCCCTCTGGATCGGCTGTGGAGTTTGGAGGATGTGTATATGGATTTGGCGGCGAGCGCTGCCGATGCGGCCAAGTACTTCCAGGGTCAGACGGACCGTGAAGTAGACCGGCTGTTTTGGAAAAAATCCCATTCTCCTGAGCGTCCACTTTCATTGACTGACCAATTAGCCGAATGGGCCGAACTAAATAGGTTTTCCGGACTCTCCATGAGGTCTGTTGTGGATCAGCTATGGCCAGAAAGGTCAAAACCGAACAGCTATTTTAGCTTGGTGCAGCAGTTCCTTGACGTGGTGCCGCGCATTAATGCGATGAAGAGGTCGGCGTGCATAGAGGGCGCACGGATGGCCTTTGCCCATGTTAAGGCATACTGGGCGGAGATGGATGCTACCAATGTTGCAGCGTGGGATTCGGCCATAGGTCGAAAGGCTGCTGAGCACTACTTTGAAGAAGTTCTTGAGGGTGCCCATTTGATAGAGACCTAGTGCTCAAAAAATATTATGCTTGAGTGATATGTAATCTCATTGTAAGAGAAACGCTTTTATAAATTTTTATAAGGCTGTTTTTATACTTTTGCCTGAAAGTAATATGATGCCTCCTGGGCGGCCGTTTATGTATACATGTGTATAACCTGAAAGATTGCAGTCGTGGGTTTCAACCCCCAAGCATATAATGCGGAGGTGCTCGCAAAAACACGCGTTCACACTTAACCCAACGTCTTGGTCCTATTAAGGAGGTGATAGCGGAGCGAGCGAGGCAACCGGACTATAATGCTTTAGCACTTTCACTTAGCCATAGGAGTTTGACAGTGGGGCTACTAGATAGCCCCTGGTGGCTCCGCACTCTCCCGCTTCCGGGGTGCGTACATGCCTGGCCGGAAAACGGCCCTTCGTTAAGGCGGAGGAATTCTAACATTCCCACAGGTCATCGAGTGGTTGACCAGTCTCATGCTATATCATGACAGTCAGTTTTCGGCTTTCTCTACTGAGGTGCTCGTCCGGATGAACCAGGGCACAATCGCAGTAGTTCTCCTGGTGCTACCTTAGCCGATAAAGCGGAACGTAAGGCACCAAAACACAGGAGCCGGGCAAACCCAACATTTGACCAATGACAATGATTCGGAGCTGATGCATATAGGGCCAAACTCGCGACGCCGAACACTCCCTAAGGCATTCGGTCTTTGTGGTATAAACTGGGCCTAAATAATGGCCTTTGTAAGAAGCCCCTTGTGTCCAAGTACGTGCATTGTTCTGGCGTGGCCACATGCCAAGACGTCAGCATCCTTCTCAACGGTGGATATGTATCAACAAGAGACAGTAAAAAGGTTTACACAGGGTCTTAATCTAAAAAGAATCCTTGGAGCGGGTCCCTGCTGCACGTCTGCGCCTGTGTCTCCGTTGTGCCGTATCCTGGACGGGTGTAGCACGATGATCGTCTGTAAAAGAGAGGAAGTTAAGTGAAAAAGTTGTCGTGCAAAAAGATAGTTTTTAAAGAAACCATGTATAATTCAAGATGATAAGAAATTGCCACTTGTCTGCGCGCGTTGAGCCCCTTGTATTGACAAATAGGGGTGTGACCACTTATTCGGTATAAATAGCGGCGCCGGACTTGATTAGTTGTGTCTGAGGTCTTGACGACCTATTTGGATGCTTTAACTGGTCCGGGCGCCTTTAGTGTGCGGCTGCCAAGGCAGCCGCACTCTCTTCGACGCGCAGAGATCGCCTGATATTTCCGTTTACTGAAATGATGCCACGTGGACCGGGCATCTTGAGTGTGAGGGAGGCGTAGTGTGGTATTGCATTAAAGCAAGCGAAAGCTTCGCGTCCGAGCAGTGCTTGATAGCCACTTTGAAACGGGGCGATGTGGAAGGTTAAATGCTCGCGACGGAAGTTATCTGGGGAGCCGAATATAACCTGTAGTAGGAGGGAGCCCGTACAACGAGCCCCTGGGCCTGGCGTTACTCCTTTAAGGGAAGTATTGCTATGGCGAATTTGTGTTGGGTCTAACCCCATCCTGCGGATTGTATCCTGATATATTAAGTTTAAGCTGCTACCGCCGTCCATCAAGACTTGTGTGAAGTGATATCCGCCAATTACTGGGTCTAATACCAGGGCAGCCCATCCTGTGTGTCGGATACTTGCTGAGTAATCGCAATGATCGGAAGTGATCGGTTGAGACGACCAGTGGCAGGACTTCTCGGTGACAGGCACTTGGGTATATTTTCCTGGGAGTGCTGTGTTGTTTTTTCCCTTGATCACGTGTAACACGTTTACTGTTTTGACTTCTGGTGGAAATTTCTTTTGTTCCGCCGTGTCTTGCTTGGGAGGCTCATCCTCGTCTTCACTTGGTGTATCCTCCCCCTTATGTACGGCGTTGAGCTTGCCGGACTGCTTGAAGACCCAATATTCTCTGTGGGTATGATTAGCAGGTTTACCAGGGGTACTATGGATCTGACATACTTGGTCCAGAATTTTGTTGAGGCTGGACAGTTCATCCCTGGTGCCTTTAGGGGGCGGCTTTTGACCTGGCCGAGAGCTTTTGAATCCGGCATTTACTGTCGTGCCCTTCGTGCTGTCTTCTTTATTCCGGTGTTTGTTATTGCTGTTGCGCTGTGATTTCCCGTTTCCATCTCTAACTTCAGATGTATTGGGTCACTGGTGCTGCATCTGGCTAGCCAGCTGTCCTCACCCGCGCAAAAGCGGGTCATGAGGTTTGTTAATGCGGCCATCGTTCTCGGCTTATTTTGGCCGAGGTGTTTGGCGAGCCATTCGTCGCGGACGCTATGCTTGAAAGCTGCCAAGGCTTCGGCGTATGGACAGTCGACAATCTGGTTCTTTTTAGTAAGAAACATGTTCCAAAGCTTTCGGGCTGACTCTCCGGGCTGTTGAGTTATATGACTCAAATCGTCCGCGTCCGGAGGTCGGACATAAGTCCCTTGCAAATTTGCCCGAAAGGCGTCTTCAAGATCTTCCCAACTTCCAATGGAGCTTTCGGGGAGGCCTTTGAGCCAGTGACGAGCTGGCCCTTTGAGCTTGAGGGGTAAGTACTTGATGGCGTGGAGATCATCTCCTCGAGCCATATGTATATGAAGGATATAGTCCTCAATCCAGACCCCAGGGTCTGTTGTTCCGTCGTATGCCTCTATGTTTAGGGGCTTGAATCCCTCTGGAAATTCATGGTCTAGCACCTCATCGGTGAAACATAGGGGGTGTGCGGCACCCCTATAGCTGGGTGTACCGCATTGTTTGGATGTTTGTTGTGTTGCATTGTATGCTGGGGCACGCTTGCGTGTCCATAGATGGATCTTGTTGCGCCGTCCTTTGGGTGCGAGCCCTCGCATGGGTCGCGTGTTGTATTGTGAGTGGCGTTATATGCCGCTCTGTGTTGATAGAGGGGTCGTCTATCCGACCAGGTGGCTGCTTTGATATTTGGTTGTGGGGGGTCTGAAGCCTCCTCATTGAATTCAGGTAGCAGCTTCCGCTTTGGGTAGCTCTTGGAGGGGCGATTGTCGCCGTACATTGCTGCTGTGTTGAGTATTTTACACCATCTGATGTGGAGTGTGTCTTGTGCAGCCTTGAGCCTTTGCTTCTGCTTTTTCAGACTCCTCGCGGTGGAAACAAGCCTTTTACGTGCAGTCTGCTGCTCCGGGTGCCTGTCCGGCGTTATGTCGTCCGGACCATTATCCTTGATAGAATTTGTTTGTTCGGTTTGATTATCCGGATTGCCGTTGTCCGGCAGCGGTTCGCCCTGCTCCCGCGCTGGGTCTGTGTGATCGCTATTTTTGTCGAGGCGGGATTTGGGGCGGCGCTTGCGTCGCCGCTTTGACTGCTTTTCGAGGGAACAAGCCTTCGGTGCGTCCTGCCGCTCCTCGTCGTCACCTTTTGGTGCGTCCAACATGTATACGTCATATGACGAGGTGGCGTTCCAGGGCCCAATAGGAGCTGGTTCTTCATTGTCTCCTTCATCGGCGTCCATACCGTCAATGTCTTTGGAGTCGAAGTCGAGCAAGTCGGTCAAATCGTCGACAGTGGCTACAAAGTGGGTGGGGGTGGGCTTTGAATTTCTTCATCGTCCGTATCCCAATCTCGCTGACCGTAGTCCGGCCAGGGCTCTCCTGATAAAGAGAGAGACTTTAGTGATTTCATAATATCGCCAAAGGGCGAGTGTTGAAAGATGTCCGCGGCAGTAAACTCCATGATCGGCGCCCAATCGGATTCGATCGGCAGAGGCACGAATGGTTCGGAGTCCGGAGAGGAGTCCGGCTCCTTGGAATCACGAGTCTCGCGGAGTGCAGGGCTGGTGTTCGGCTCGATCGCCGTTAGGATCGCAGCCCGCGAGGTGGCGTCCATCCACCCATCCTCGATCGGCGTAGTTGGCTCCGAATTAAGGGTCGAAGCCGATGTGGGTGCAGCCTTCAGGGCACTGTTAGGCGGCAAAGCTAGATCATGCTCGTCGTGGTAGTGCGGCGCACTCGGCAGTGGCTCGAATCCGTCGAAGATCAAGTCCCCGCGGATGTCAGCCGTGTAGTTTAAACTTCCAAATCTCACCTGACGGCCAGGGGCATAGCTTTCGATCTGCTCCAGATGGCCAAGTGAATTGGCTCGTAGTGCAAAGCCGCCGAAGACAGAGATCTGTCCGGGGAGACAAGTTTCACCCTGGGCTGCATCACTATCGATGATCGTAGGAGCCATCAAGCCTGACGGCGACGACACAGAGGAACTCTCAATGAAAGCACCAATGTCGGTGTCAAAACCGGCGGATCTCGGGTAGGGGGTCCCGAACTGTGCGTCTAGGCCAGATGGTAACAGGAGGCTAGGGACACGAAGTTTTACCCAGGTTCGGGCCCTCTCGATGGAGGTAAAACCCTACGTCCTGCTTGATTAATATTGATGATATGGGTAGTACAAGAGTAGATCTACCATGAGATCAGAGAGGCTAAACCCTAGAAGCTAGCCTATGGTATGATTGTTGTTGTGTATGTCGTCCTACGGACTAAATCCCTCCAGTTTATATAGACACCCGAGAGGGTTAGGGTTACACAAAGTCGGTTACAATGGTAGGAGATCTACATATCCGTATCACCAAGCTTGCCTTCCACGCTAAGGAAAGTCCCTTCTGGACATGGGACGAAGTCTTCAATCTCGTATCTTCATAGCCCAGGAGTCTAGCTGAAGGTATAGTCCGGCCATCCGGACACCCCCTAATGCAAGACTCCCTCAGTAGACATAGCCTTGGTCACCGTTGCAATTAATAGGAAGTAATAAGGAAAGAGAGGTTTCACATATAGATATATTATCATTGACATCTTTTATGATTGGGAGCACTCATAAAAATATGACATCCTAAGGAGTTGATGTTGGACAAGGAAGAGAACGTAATGAGTTATGTCTTTCTTATATCTGAGATAAAGTATGTTGTCATGGATCCTCTAACTTGTTGAGCTTGCCTTTCCCCTTCAAGCTAGCCAAATTCTCAGCACCAAGTAGAAATACTCCTTGTGCTTCCAAATACCCTTAAACCAGTTTTGCCATGAGAGTCCACCATATCTACCTATGGATTGAGTAAGATCCTTCAAGTAAGTTGTCATCGGTGCAAAGCAATAAAAATTGCTCTAAATATGTATGATTGATTGGTGTGGGAGAAATAAGCTTTATACGATCTTGTGATGTGGAAGTAATAAAAGCGACAGACTGCATAATAAAGGTTCATATCACAAGGGGCAATATAAAGTGATGTTCTTTCGCATTGAGATTTTGTGCATCCAACCATAAAAGCGCATGGCAACCTCTGCTTCCCTCTGCGAAGGGCCTACCTTTTATTATTATCTTCTACCTTATGCAAGAGTCATGGTGATCTTCACCTTTTCTTTTTCATTTTATCCTTTGGCAAGCTCAGCATGTTGGAAAGAACATGATATATATATATCTAATTGGATGTAGGGGAGCATGAACCATTATTGTTGACATTACCCTTGAGGTAAAAGGTTGTGGGGCAAAACTATAAGCCCCTATCTTTCTCTGTGTCCGATTAAAACTCTGTAACCACAAGTATTGCGTGAATGTTAGCAATTATGAAAGACTAAATGATAGTTGAGTATGTGGACTTGCTTTTAAGCTCTGACATAGACTCTTTCCGATGTTATGATAAATTGCAATTTCTTCAATGACTGAGATTATAGTTTGTTGGAGCCCAATAAGGTTTATGATTTATACTCTTTGTAAGTGCATCTAGTGCCACCCCTAGTTGGTTTTGGAGTATTGACGACAAACCTAGTTGAGGGACTAATGTGTTTGTGAGAATTGCAAGATAACATAGGTAGAAGTCCCTCATTGATTCGGTTTTCCTACCAGAGATGACCCCTAAAAATGTATGAAGACATTGAAGTCAAAGGTGGTATATGAAGATATTCACATTGAAGACTATGACAAGAGAACACACCACATGAAGCCTATGGAGCTCGAAGACTTATATCTTTCGTAGTTCTCTTTCTTCTATGTTGAGTCATAGGAACCACTGTACTGTTAAGTGGGGTCCAAGAGAACCAGTCAGAATGACTGAAGTGATGCTTAAACAAAACCTATGTCTTCGAGTGAAGACTTTGAGAGAGAATCTTGTCCAGAGTCAGGCAAGTCAGCTTTGCTTGAAGCCCAAGTAAAGTTGTCATGTGAGTTTGAAATCTGACAGTTGGAACACGTGTTAGTTCCTTAGTGACCCAGGGTCATTTCGGACAAATCAGGTCGGGTTGCCAAGTGGCTATAAATAGCCCACCCCCTACAACCATAAATGGTTGGCTGCTCAGATTCAGAGTACGGATTTTTTCGTTTGAGAGCAACCCACCTCGAAGCCTTTGAGACAGAATTCCTTGCGAGGATAAAGCGCTAACCACCTAGATCCAAAGAGAATTAGGCATCACTTAAGTCTTCTTGTCTGTGTGATCTGAAGACTTATTACACTTGAGGACTGTGCATCCTCCAGCCGGTTAGGCGTCGTGTTCTGAGCATCCAAGAGACATTGTGGATTGGCGGTGAACGAATTCTATGAAGGTTTGGGAGTCTACCTTGAAGACTTACCAGAGTGATTGGGTGAGGTCTGTGTGACCTTAGCTCAAGGGGAATACGGTGAGGACTGGGTGTCCTGAGCTGCGTGTTCAGGACTGGGTGTCCGGGACTGTGTGTCCTAAGGTTTAAATACCTAGCCGCCCTAACCAGACGTACAGTTGTCACAGCAACTGGAACTGGTCCAACAAATCATTGTCTTCAGCGAGTCACTGGTTTCATCTTCCCTTCCCTTTACTTACTGTTACTCCTTGTGAAGTCATTGTATGTTCGCACTATCTTTTGTCTTCACTGAGTGACTGCGTGTTCTGTGTGGCTTCACAATATCTTCCTACCTGATCCTTACTACATTGCTGCTATTAGTCATTGTGCTTTCACTCTATTGAATACTTGACTATGGCTTGCCTAGTGTAGTCTACCTTCCGCTGCAGGGTAATAGGTTTATTTCTATCGTTTGTCTTCATAACTTCCACGTTTTGAAGACTTTCATAAAAATCGCCTATTCACCCCCCCTCTAGTCGATATAACGCACTTTCAATTGGTATCAGAGCAAGGTGCTCCCTTGTTCTGTGTGATTCGGTTTAACCACCTGGAGTTTTAGCTATGTCGACTGCAGGGATAATTAAAGTCTCCGCTGCGTGCCCCGTCTTCGATGGAACTGAATATCCCTACTGGAAGAATAAGATGCGCATGCATCTTGAAGCCATTGACGTCGACCTATGGTATGTCGTCAAGAACGGCGTTCCCAAGGCTGGAGAAGGTGTCACTGCTGCTGATGTCAAGAAGTTCGTTCAACTGGACTCTACTGCCAAGAATATCATCTGTGGTCATCTGACCAAAGGACAGTATGGCCGTGTGAGTGCTTTGGAAACATCTAAGCTGGTCTGGGACTGGCTCTCCAAGGTCAATGAAGGCGTCTCAACCCAGAGAGATCAGAGAATCAGTGTCCTTCGCAACCTCTTCAACCGCTTCAAGCGAAATGACAATGAGAATGTCCAGCTCACATTTGACCGACTCACTGACATCACAAATGAGCTTCAAGCCCTCGGCGCTACTGAGATCACCAAACATGAAGTCGTCAAGACACTACTGAGATCACTTGATAGTTCGTTTGACACCCTAGCCCTGATGATTCAAGAACGTCCTGATTTCAAGACACTCGATCCGTCTGACATACTTGAGAGGCTCAACACACATGAGTTTCAGCTTTCTGAGAAAAGAGATATCTACGGTCCAAACTATGGGCGAACTCGTGCCTTGAAGGCAAAAGCTGTCTCCTCATCTGAAGAAGAATCTGACAGCAGTTCGGATGATCCTGAAGACATTGGAAGGGAACTTGCTATGCTTGTGAAGAAGTTCCAAAAATTCACCAAGAAGAAAGGTTTCAGAAAGTCTTCCCGATCAAGCTCAAGGAATGATGAAGCTTCTGCTCACGACTACAAGAAGAAAACATGTCACAAGTGCAAGAAACCTGGCCACTTCATCTCTGAGTGTCCACAGTGGGACAATGAGAACAAAAAGAAGAAGAAGAGCAAGGAATATGACTCTGACGACAAGAAGAAGAAGAAATACTCAAAGTCTTCTTCCAAGTCTTCCTCAAAGTCTTCATCACACAAGAAGAGCTCATCTGGCAAGGCACGTGCGTTTGTTGGCAAGGAAATGGATTCAGAGGAGGAGTCCGCTTCTGAGGAGGCGGAGGTGGAGTCTGAGGAGGAGTCCGATTCAGGCGTCGCAAGTCTGGCTACAGCATACGTTGCCAAGTCCATCTTCAACACTGAAGACAATGACTTCATCACCGACACCGATGCAAATGACAAGGACTACTCCGCTTCTACCTACTGCTTCATGGCACGCGGTGCCAAGGTAAACACACGCACTACTCACTATCAAACATCTAGTGACGATGACTCTGATTGTGGTTCAAAACCCAGCTACAAAACACTTGCTAAAATTGCAACTGAACAACAGAAAGCTATGGAACATATTCAAAAACTGTTAGACAGAAGCGATGATCTGTTAGGTGCTGAAATGACTCGATCTGAATCCTTAATTGAAGACATAAAAAATCTTCACGTTAAGTATGAGGAACTTGAAAGTCGTCATGAAACTCTCTCAACAACTCATGAAAAGCTTTCCTATGATTATCTTCAAAGGAAGCAAGATCTTGAGAAATTGAGAGCGGCTCATGAAGATCTTCAAAAGGAAAACGAGTCACTTCGCGCCAAACAGATCAGTTCCGCTCAGGAAGGATTTGAACCACCATGTCTTAAATGCATTGAGCGTGATAATGCTACTTCTGTTGCTGAATGTTCTACTGCTACTACTGTTGCAATATCTTCAACTGTTGATGTGGTAACTAACCCCTCTGCTGAGGATACCACTGCTATTGCTGATGAGAATGCTAGGTTGAAGACATTGCTTGAAACAGGGATGTACAAAAGTCTTAAAGGGCATCAGACACTATGTGATGTCCTCAAAAAGCAGATTCTGAACCGAAACCCGAGGAAAGAGGGTGTTGGGTTCGTAAGGAAAATGAATGCTGATGGCTCTTACTGGAAACCTGAGCAGTACCCCAAAACCACGTGGGTTGCTGCAAAGGAACCTTCAGCAGATCCATCCAATCTATCTGGCTTCACTTGTGCTAACCCCATTATCATTGATGAATCCCTTGATGCAAACTATAAACTGTTTAAGAATCAGAATGGTGAAGTGTTTGCCAGGTACATTGGTACTAACTGCAGGAATGGACCGCCTATGAAGAAGATCTGGGTTCCGAAAAGGTGTCTGGAGAATCTTCCTGTGAATGTCATCATGACACCTCACGTGAAGAAGACAAACCTCAGACCAAAGGCTTCATACGGTCCAAAGGCTTCATACAGACAGAGGACTCACCTGAGTCGCACTAACGCAAATGTTTTGCAGGGAAACCATACTCAGGCATATGAATATGAGAGCGGTTCATCAAACCGCCATGTTCATAAGACCAAGAACTATTCTGCTTATTCTTATGAGTACTATTGTCCGCCTGCAAGACTGTTTGCTAGGGCTCCAAAGCCAAAGTTCTCAGATGCTGCACTTAGACTTATTGCTTCTAAGCCACCCTTGAAGATGTGGGTGGCTAAGAAAGCTTAACTCTCTTTTGCAGGGAAAGGTCTCCAGCAGAAAACCAAAATCGTCTGACGCTATTGCTGGGGACCTTAAACATCTTGTAGGGCGCAAGATCAAATGCCCGAATGGTCTTACTATGTACTTCGTTCCTGAATCGCTTGCTACTCTCCCTATTAGTCCTAATCTGGATCTAAGCTTTCATAACCCACTGGTTCGTCAAATGTTTTTGCTTCACAATGCTCTTCGTGAAGCCTATCCCCCTAACTGCACTGTAGGGTACGACACCAGCGTCTTCAGAATGGATTATTGATAGTGGGTGTACAAATCACATGACTGGCAAAAGAAGCCTTCTTATGGACTCAACCTTACGTCCATCCGACAAGAGCCACATCACATTTGCTGACACTGGTAAAAGTAAGGTATTGGGTCTAGGTAGAGTTGCAATCTCAAGGGATCAACACATGGATAAAGTCATGCTTGTTGAATCCCTTGGCTTCAACTTAATGTCTGTCTCAATGCTTTGCGATTTAAACATGATCGTAATATTTGGAAAATATCGTTGCCTTGTTCTAATGGAATCTGACAAGTCTCTAGTATTTGAAGGGTATCGAAAAGATGATTTGTACGTGGTAGATTTCTCAGCAGGACCACAGCTTGCCGTATGTCTTCTAGCAAAAGCTTCAGAATGCTGGCTCTGGCATCGGAGGCTTGGGCATGCTGGCATGAGGAACCTCCACACCCTGGCAAAGAAGAAGCATGTCATAGGCATCGAGGGCGTCAAGTTCAAGAAAGATCACTTATGCGGTGCCTGTGAGGCAGGAAAGATGACGAGGGCCAAACATCCCTCGAAGACAATCATGACCACTACTCGACCCTTCGAACTGCTTCACATGGATCTTTTCGGTCCCACTCATTACTCAACTCTTACTACTACTGCTTGTCTCTATGGCTTTGTCATTGTTGATGATTATTCTAGATATACTTGGGTGCACATAATCCTTTACAAGACTGAAGTGCAGGATGTCTTCAGACGCTTCGCCAATCGAGCAATGAACAACTATGGCGCCAAGATAAAGCATATCAGAAGTGACAATGGCACTGAATTCAAGAACACTGGCCTTGATACATATCTTGATACCTTGGGCATCACACATGAATTCTCAGCCCCGTACACGCCACAGCAGAATGGGGTCGTCGAACGCAAGAACAGAACACTCATTGAGATGGCCAGAACGATGCTAGATGAATACAAGACTCCAAGAAAATTCTGGCCTGAAGCCATTGATACTGCATGCCATACAATCAATCGTGTTTATCTTCACAAGCTTCTGAACAAGACATCTTATGAGCTCCTTACTGGCAAGAAGCCAAATGTCAGTTACTTCAGAGTATTTGGCGCCAGGTGCTGGATCAAGGACCCACATCACACCTCAAAGTTTGCACCAAAAGCACATGAGGGTTTTATGCTTGGATATGGAAAGGATTCGCACTCCTACAGAGTCTTCAATCTCTTTCATTACAAAGTGGTTGAAACAGTGGATGTGCGGTTCGATGAGACCAACGGTTCACAAAGAGAGCAACTGCCAAATGTGCTAGATGAAGTTCCATCCAGTGAATCAATCAAGCTAATGGGAACTGGAGAAATTATACCTTCTGAAGCTCATCCTGAAGAAGAACTTATCATCTCAGCACCTGATCAACATGAAGACAATGCTCAGCCTGAAGACATTCCTTCTAACAACGACAATGATCAGCAAGAGCAAAATCTTCGCCCTGTACATCCTCGCGTTGCCAATGAAGTGCAGATTGAAAGAATAATTGATAGCATCAATGCACCCGGTCCACTCACTCGTTCAAGGGCAACTCAGCTAGCAAATTTCTGTGGGCACTTCGCATTCGTCTCAATAACAGAACCCAAGAAAGTTGAAGAAGCCTTCATGGAACCTGAATGGATTCAAGCTATGCAAGACGAGCTTCAACAGTTTGAGCTGAATAATGTATGGGAACTGGTCAAGCGTCCCGATCCTCGGAAGCACAACATAATAGGCACCAAATGGATATACCGCAACAAGCAAGATGAGCATGGTCAAGTTGTCAGAAACAAAGCTCGTCTCGTTGCTCAAGGATATACTCAAGTGGAAGGCATTGACTTCGATGAAACATTTGCTCCTGTGGCTAGACTTGAAGCCATACGCATACTGCTGGCCTATGCAAATCATCACAACATACTTCTTTATCAAATGGATGTGAAGAGCGCCTTCCTCAATGGCAAGATTGAAGAAGAAGTGTATGTTGCACAACCTCCTGGCTTTGAAGATCCAAAACATCCTGACATGGTATACAAGCTCAACAAGGCACTGTATGGCCTCAAACAAGCCCCTCGGGCCTGGTATGACACACTCAAATACTTCCTGAAGAGCAAAGGCTTCATACCTGGTTCTCTCGACCCCACTCTCTTCACGAAGACATATGATGGTGAACTGTTTGTGTGCCAAATATATGTGGATGACATTATCTTCGGCTGCACCAATCAGAAGTACAGTGAAGAGTTTGGATATATGATGCAAGAGCAATATCAAATGTCTATGATGGGAGAGCTGAAGTTCTTTCTCGGTCTTCAAATACGACAGCAACGCAACGGCATCTTCATATCTCAAGAGAAGTATCTCAAAGATTGCCTGAAGAAGTTCGGTATGCAAGACTGCAAAGGCTTCACGACGCCAATGCCAGCCAAGCATCATCTGGGTCCTGACGACAATGGTAAAGAGTTCGATCAAAAGGTATACCGCTCCATGATTGGTTCTTTACTTTATCTATGTGCATCTAGGCCAGATATTATGCTTAGTGTTTGCATGTGTGCTCGATTTCAAGCGGCACCAAAGGAGTCGCATCACTTAGCTGTGAAGCGAATTCTTCGATATTTGGCTCACACCCCAACTCTAGGATTATGGTATCCAAAGGGCTCAGAGTTTGATCTGGTTGGATTCTCGGATGCTGATTATGCTGGTGACAAAGTTGATCGCAAGTCTACATCAGGCACATGTCACTTTCTGGGACGATCACTTGTATGTTGGTCTTCAAAGAAGCAGAACTGTGTATCTCTCTCCACTGCTGAATCTGAATACATTGCTGCTGGATCTTGCTGCGCTCAGCTTCTGTGGATGAAGCAAACGCTCAAAGACTATGGCATTCATCTGAAGCAAGTGCCACTCTACTGCGACAACGAAAGCGCCATCAAGATTGCCAACAACCCAGTTCAGCACTCGAAGACAAAGCACATTGAAATTCGTCATCACTTTCTCAGAGATCATGTTGTGAAGGAAGATATTGATATCATACACGTCAACACTGAAGAGCAATTGGCAGATATCTTCACCAAGCCCTTGGATGAGAAGAGATTTTGCAAGTTACGGTGTGAGCTAAATATCCTGGAATCCTCAAATGTCCTGTGATCAGGCACACATCCTAACCCTTATGCATATTGATGACTTAGATGTGCAACACACGAAGTAAAGTATATCTTCAATCAATGAAGACATACATTCTAAGTGTGAATACATTAATGTGGAATTTGACTTCGGAGCGCCACGATAATTGTGCGCCGTGTCTGGGTCTAATACTTCCTATACGGTGGGTAACGCCACCACCAAATGTTCTATTTTGAAGTGTTTCACTCATGGCGTTACCTTGCTATGTCTTCACATTTGGTTTGGCTTCAATCTCAACATGTCTTCATGATTATCTTCACTATGTTGATTATATATATATATACTAGTGTTCTGTCCTCTACAACATTCACTTATAGCTATGTCTTCTTGTTGAATCTTTTGAACTAAGTGAATGTGATCGGACCCTAACCTCTCTATGCTATCTATCTCAAACTCTATCTCTCCAAATCATATGCATTCTATTGAAACTGTCGAATGTCTTCTCTGCGTCCTTGTCAGCAGAAGATACAAAGACAAACCTTAAGTCCACTTTCAATGCTCATTCCTCCACATGAAACCCGGAGAAGTAGGAACGACCACCCGACAATCCAGGCGTGCGTGGGACGTGGAACAAACCCCAAAATTCTGCATAATGGCCACGTGTTCCTCAGATGCGAATCGCCAGGGGCACCTGTGTAATAACGCAGTGCCGCCCCTGTACCTATAAATACACACTTCACGGCGGTCATTATCTCTTCTTCCACTCTCGCACGAACCCTAGCGCCACCGCTAGCCCTCGACGACGCCGGCGACGAAGCGCTTCGCTGCCGCAACCTCTCCGACGCCGTCTTCACGCCGACCGGACATCGTCCTCTCCGCCGTCGCCGTAGGTGTCCTCCGTCGCCAAGTTAGGGCACGGAAGATCGAACTGCTCGGCCTCATCTTCCACTCCGTCTAGCAGTTCTTAGTGTGGTAAATAAAACTTCCTTTTTACGGCACCGTTGATCCTATGGCTTTGTCACTTTCTACCACAAGCAGTTTCTATTCACACAAGTTAGATCTCTCTCATACTGCATCTCATAACATGCCTAGTATATTCACTTATGCTTCACAAAGTAGTTAGATTCCTCACTTGTACTGATCTCTGGATTCGTACAAATCTGGAACCAACTCCTTATCTATGAGTGAATGTCTTCGCACGATGAGGTCAATGTCTTCTAAACTGATTTATATTCAAAATCTTCTGAGAATGCATATGACCTCTTCCCCTTCCCTCGCACCTTAATGCTGTCACAGGTACATGTCCGTGGGAGAATCCCTTGGTTCTCATAGTCTGCATTCATTTGCAGAATTCTTACAGCATCATATAAATTCTCCCGAAGCAAGTTCCTGTTTGTCCAGCAAGCGAAAATCTTTGAAGCCTTTGAACGTGTTGAAGCCTTTCAGTTTAAAGTTCATGGCTTCAGAGAAATCAGCAAGGAAGGGTGGCAGAAAGCGTCGTGGAGAAACATCTAGAGATCTGCCAGATGACCTCTCAGAACTGTACAAGACAGATCCTGAAGAGGATTACAATCAGCGCAAGACCCGAATCCAATGGATTCGAAGATATTGGGCAGAACAATGGTTCAAATACCGATTTGTAACCTAGGAATATGCTGAGAAAAATGCCATCAAGAGACCGTGGGGAGACATCCTATACAAGAATCTTCAACCCAGGTCCAGAGATGAAGCCATTGAACAAGGCTTCTATCCCTGCATGGTCCGTGGGCCACAGCCTGTTGATGCACACCCATCGTCACTACTATGGTGTCGTGATGACATTCTGTTCAAGCGCAACTTCCAGTTTGCCCAGAACTCGGCGAAGCAAAATAAGAAGACATTGGGACTAGACTTCAACCCTGGTCCCTCAGCTCCAAGGGTTGATGGGGCACATGAGATGCAGAACCCAATGTCGTTGGTCCTTTCTACAACCTTGAAGGCCTCATCACCCATATCTTGGTTCAAGGGACTGTAGTGAATGAGCCTGCAGCTGACACTGAATCAGATGAAGCGCCTGCAGCACCGAAGCCAAAGAAGCAGCCAAAAGCTTCAAAGCCTACCTCTGCTCCAAAACTCTCATGAGTGAAGCCACTGGCAACTGCAGCTCCTGAAGATAGTGCGCAGTCTGAAGATTTGTCACGCATCTCCAAGCCCCAGAAGGTCAAGATGCCTCTGCCACACACCGGCCAAGAGCTAACAGCAGCTGCCATTCTACGCAATGATGCCATTGATCTGTCAAGTGATGAAGATCTTGCAGATGACGCTCTTGAGCAACTCATCAAGAGCAAAGAAGAAGTAGAAATCTTCAATGATCTACCTCTCTTTGATGTAACCATCATCCACAACTTCATTGACGAGTTGTTTGACACGCCAAACATCAGCTTCGAAGACCTGCAACTACCCATTGGCCTTAGTGTCGCCTTCCATGGCGCCATTGCTTCAGAGCTAGCTATCGCCCAGCGCATTGTTGAACTGAAGCAGAAGATTGACTTTGAAAAGGCTCAGTTCAAGAAGCATATGGCCAAGCTCAGCGTGCAAGAGGTGAAGAACTTCAAGATTATGCTGCACGAGCTCAAGGAAGCCTTTCTAAAGAAACGTGCAGAAGCTCAGGGTTCGCATGAGCGCATGAAGGTTCTGGCTGACAGATGTGTGCAAGCCTACAATGAGGCTGAGAAGCGCAAGGCCCTTGGGCGTCCTGGTATCGACCCCAGGATGGCAGCAAAGAAGATGAAGAAGCCCGCTATGGCTGAACCTGACGCACCAAGGCAGGAAGCAGATCCCATTGTCTTCCCAACTAGAATGACTGGCTCGAAGCCAAAAATCCGGTCAACCGCTTCAGAGCTCAAGAAGACGAGGACTGCTGAGGCTGAAGCCAGGAAGAGGAAACATCCTGAAGCCTCTCCTATTGCCCCCTCCAAGAAGAAGAGGAAGACCAAGAAAGATCGGGCTGCTCCCACAGAGCCTTTGATAGTTGAACCCATTTCCATGGTTCGTCCTGACGCTGAACGCCAACTGACAATCCATGAGCCTGCTTTCACAGAGGCTCATGAAGCTGAAGACTTTCCAGCAGCTGATCCCATCGCTGCTGAAGACATTGGTCAACATGACCATGTAGAAGATGGTGTAGTCCTTCCTCAGCTCAAGAACAGCGAACTCATCAGCATTGGTCGTCCTCTGACGCCAATCGCTCAGGATGCTTCATGGGCTGATCGCCCACAAGAGGAAGAAGACTTTGAGGCCCAGCCAACTCCAACTACACAGGCGTCGCCTGCGTTGCGCAGGCTTCGCAAAGGACCTAGGCCTCCAGTCTCTGCGTCTGAAGCTGAAACTGCTGAAGACATTCCGGCTGCATCAGCCGATGAAGAAGAAGTCCCACAAGCTGCTACTCCCCTGTCCCACCAAGAAGGTTCTCGAGGAGAACGTGATTGTGACCGACCCTCCAGCTCGTCAAGTGGAGGTTGAAAATCTTGAGGCTGCCACCACCACCACCAATGAAGCCACTGACGCTGTCATGGCTGAAGCTAATGTGGAGTCGTCCCCAACGGAAGAAGAAGTTAGTGAAGCCACAGATCCCGCCACTTCTGTTCCTGAGTCTGCTGCCGGTCCCCAGTTCGACTATCATGTTGAGCACAGGCCTCAGGTACAGAAGCCAATCCCAAGATTGCCAAGGTTCCCAGGTCCTGCATCAGCACCTGGCTCCTTCAATATCAATGGCTTTAGAGCAGACAACACATTCTTCAACAGCTCCAGGAACCCCTACTCTAGGGAAAGAATATCATCTGATCGGTTCTGGAGTTATCCGCAGCGAAGCTATTACTCATGCGTTCTTTACAACCAAGGTTGCATCTTCCCACACAAGCGCCTTGACATTGAAGCAATAGCTGGTCTGCCCTATCTGGAAGAAGCTCTGGATTGCTTCAAAGAAGTTGGATTGCTGCCGTTCGTTACTGACCAAGAGCATTGGAATGAAGAGTTGCTGCTCCAATTCTATGCCACACTTCACATCCGCGGGTATAGCAGAGATCCGAAGACTTGGGTCCTGGAGTGGATGACAGGAAACATTCATCATGAAGCCAAAGCCTTTGACATCATTGAGCTCACTGGTTTGCCCACTCCTGGCGATCTCTACGAGCATGGCTGTCAGCTTCATAGTGAAGCTATCGAGAGCATCTTTCGGAAGACTGAACCTAATATGAGTCAGATGCTCAGTATGATGAAGCCATTGCCCCAAGATGCTGCTTATCCCACGGAGTTCTTCGTTGAAGACCTTGAGTATCTGCCAAGAACCATTTATCACATCATAAGGCGAACTCTCTGGCCAATCAAAGGACATTCTCCCCATGCCAAGCTGGAAGGTGCAATGAAGACTTTGGTCTTCTACATTCTTCATGGAAAATGCTTCAATACACAGGATTTGTTCATTCGCCAACTTGCTGCATCTGGCTCTGATCTATTTGGTTTGAAGTTCTACGCCCCTTGGGTGATGCGGCTGATCAAACTTCACTCCGCTATCTCATATCAGCCCTCGGCCCGCAACCATCGGATCTTTTTGCCTGATGTGGATATGTCTATTGAAGCCATCTATCCTGAGCCTTCCAAGGAACCTCTCAGTCTTCAGAATGCAGAGCATCAAAGTTTCACTCAGAACGTTGAAGGCGTGGAAGCCGTAACTCGTGTGTATCCTTTGGCTGGCACTACACGTACACCGCATCCTGCTCTCACTAAAGCCACTGACAGTACAACTGCTCCACGACCCAAGAAGCGCACTCGTGTTCTCAACGACCGAGAGCTTCTTGTGGCTCTTCATCAGAAACAGGATATGCATCATGACTGGCTGAAGCGTCAGATGCAAAGCCTCTTGGTGGATGTTAATCGCATTCGCAATCTTGCCACCAAGAATGCTTTTGTTGCCCATGAAACGTCTCGCCGCACATGGAAAGGGCTAACGCTGATGTGTTCTGAAGATGATCTTCAAGAGGATGGCTTCACTGAGCGATTCAAGTTTGACTCCACACCTCCTCGAAGGGCAGTGCTGCGACGAACTCCATCCCTTGAAGACTCTGAGTTCTCTTCCTCTGCTGCAACTGTGAATGCCAGAGTGATCGAGGATGAAGACGATGCTACTTCACCGACACCTCCTTCAGCACGCTTCAACTCTGCTCCAAGCTCTTCAGCACCGCCAAACACCACCAACGACCCTGCTGCTTCACCTACTCCTCATGGGAACGAGTAGATGCTCTATGTCTTCAAACCTTTTTGGTCCTTACTGACAAAAGGGGGAGAAGCATATGAGGTTGATAGTCTTCAAGCGGGTCCATATGGGCGGGTGCTTTATATTTTGCTTCGTGCTTACAACTCTCGTTTTGCTACATTTGGTTCTTTGAGTTGTAACACTTAAACTCGATGGTCGTCTGCTACTTATCTGCCACCTTGTGTTTGCGACGATAAATTCCGCACTTAGATCATTCTGCAGACGTCCATTTTCCATTATGCATGTCATTATCTTCATATACTTTCACATGCATAGTGGATTGTCATCATAAGTTGAAGTGGATCTCCACAAGTACAACCTGCCATGTGCATTTGCATTCCAAAAGCAAATTACTTATATGCACATCTTCAGGGGGAGCCCTTGCAACTTATGAAGACAATTCCTTATCCTTTACAATTTCACAGATTATATTCCCCGTTGAAAACTTCAACTAGTTTGTCATCAATCACCAAAAAGGGGGAGATTGTAAGTGCATCTAGTGCCACCCCTAGTTGGTTTTGGAGTATTGACGACAAACCTAGTTGAGGGACTAATGTGTTTGTGAGAATTGCAGGATAACACAGGTAGAAGTCCCTCATTGATCCGGTTTTCCTACCAGAGATGACCCCTAAAAATGTATGAAGACATTGAAGTCAAAGGTGGTATATGAAGATATTCAGATTGAAGACTATGACAAGAGAAGACACCACATGAAGCCTATGGAGCTCGAAGACTTAGATCTTTCGTAGTTCTCTTTCTTCTGTGTTGAGTCATAGGAACCACCATACTGTTAAGTGGGGTCCAAGAGAACCAGTCAGAATGACTAAAGTGATGCTTAAACAAAACCTATGTCTTCGAGTGAAGACTTTGAGAGCGAATCTTGTCCAGAGTCGGGCAAGTCAGCTTTGCTTGAAGCCCAAGTAAAGTTGCTGTGTGAGTTTGAAATCTGACCATTGGAACACGTGTCAGTTCCTTAGTGACCCAGGGTCATTTCGGACAAATCAGGTCGGGTTGCCAAGTGGCTATAAATAGCCCACCCCCTACAACCATAAACGGTTGGCTGCTCGAGTACGGCTTTTGTCGTTTGAGAGCAACCCACCTCGAAGCCTTTGAGAGAGAATTCCTTGCGAGGATAAAGCCCTAACCACCCAGAGCCAAAGAGAATTAGGCATCACTTAAGTCTTCTTGTCTGTGTGATCTGAAGACTTATTACACTTGAGGACTGTGCATCCTCCAGCCGGTTAGGCGTCGCGTTCTGAGCATCCAAGAGACATTGTGGATTGCCGGTGAACGAAGTCTGTGAAGGTTTGGGAGTCTACCTTGAAGACTTACCAGAGTGATTGGGCGAGGTCTGTGTGACCTTAGCTCAAGGGGAATACGGTGAGGACTGGGTGTCCTGAGCTGCGTGTTCAGGACTGGGTGTCCGGGACTGTGTGTCCTAAGGTTTAAATACCTAGCCGCCCTAACCAGACGTACAGTTGTCACAGCAACTGGAACTGGTCCAACAAATCATTGTCTTCAGCGAGTCACTGGTTTCATCTTCCCTTCCCTTTACTTACTTTTACTCCTTGTGAAGTCATTGTATGTTCGCACTATCTTTTGTCTTCACTGAGTGACTGCGTGTTCTGTGTGGCTTCACAATATCTTCCTACCTGATCCTTACTACATTGCTGCTATTAGTCATTGTGCTTTCACTCTATTGAATACTTGACTATGGCTTGCCTAGTGTAGTCTACCTTCCGCTGCAGGGTAATAGGTTTATTTCTATCGTTTGTCATCATAACTTCCATGTTTTGAAGACTTTCATAAAAATTACCTATTCACCCCCCCTCTAGTCGATATAACGCACTTTCACTCTTGCATTGTTAATAGATCATCACTTGAACATAAGTAATCATATGACAAAATCTATATATGTTGTTGTTATGAGAACAATCATGATGCCTTCATGTCCGTATTTTATTTTTATCGACGCCTCTACCTCTAAACATGAGGACATATTTATTGTTATCGGCTTTTTGCTTGAGGACAAGCGAGGTCTAAGTTTGGGGGAGTTGATACGTCCATTTTGCATCATGCTTTTATATCGATATTTATTGCATTATGGGCTGTTATTTCACTTTATGTCACAATACTTATGGCTATTCTATCTTATTTTACAAGGTTTACATGAAGAGGGAGAATGCCGGCAGCTGGAATTCTGGGCTGGAAAAGGAGCAAATATTAGAGACCTATTCTGCGTAACTCCAAAAGTCCTGAAACTCCACGGAACATCTTAAAATAAAAAAAGAAAAATCCTTGCCAAAGATGAAGGCCCGGGGGCCTACACCCTGCTCACGAGGGTGGGGGGCGCGCTCCCTACCTCATGGGCCCCCTGCTGGCTCTCTGTCGTCCATCTTCTCCTATATGAAGTCTTTCGATGAGAAAAAAAATAAGAAAAAAACCTTTCAGGACGAGACTCCGCCGCCACGAGGCGGAACCTTGGCGGAACCAATCTAGAGCTCCGGCAGAGCTATTCTGCCGGGGATACTTCCCTCCGGGAGGGGGAAATCATCACCATCGTCATCACCAACGCTCCTCTCATCGGGAGAGGGCAATCTCCATCAACATCTTCACCAGCACCATCTCATCTCCAAACCCTAGTTCATCTCTTGTATCCAATTCTTGTCTCAAAGCCTGGGATTGGTGCTAGTAGGTTGCTAGTAGTGTTGATTACTCCTTGTAGTTGATGCTAGTTGGTTTATTTGGTGGAAGATCATATGTTCAGATCCTATATGCATATTATTACCCCTCTGATTATGAACAAGAATATACTTTGTGAGTAATTACGTTTGTTCCTGAGGACAAGGGAGAAGTCTTGCTATTAGTAGTCATGTGAATTTGGTATTCGTTTGATATTTTGATAAGATGTATGTTGTCTAGCCTCTAGTGGTGTTATGTGAACGTCGACTACATAACACTTCACCATTATTTGGGACTAGAGGAAGGCATTGGGAAGTAATAATTAGATGATGGGTTGCTAGAGTAACAGAAGCTTAAACCCTAGTTTATGCGTTGCTTCGTAAGGGGCTGATTTGGATCCACATGTTTCATGCTATGGTTAGGTTTACCTTAATACTTTTGTTGTAGTTGCGGATGCTTGCAATAGAGGTTAATCATAAGTGGGATGCTTGTTCAAGTAAGAACAGCACCCAAGCACCGGTCCACCCACATATCAAATTATCAAAGTACCGAACGTGAATCATATGAACGTGATGAAAACTAGCTTGACGATATTCCCATGTGTCCTCGGGAGCGCTTTTCCTATTATAAGAGTTTGTTCCGGCTTGTGCTTTGCTACAAAAGGATTGGGCCATCTTGCTGCACTTTATTTACTTTTGTTACTTGTTGCTCATTACCATTTATCTTGTCACAAAACTATCTGTTACCACTTATTTCAGTACTTGCAGAGAATACCTTGCTGAAAACCGCTTATCATTTCCTTCTGCTCCTCGTTAGGTTCGACACTCTTACTTATCTAAAGGAATACGATAGATCCCCTATACTTGTGGGTCATCAGCTACAAACGATCCCCTATACTTGTGGGTTATCAGTAAGCAATTTGAGGAAATTGTACGCAAGCAAGGAAGACACCGGAAAACCAAGGTGTTGGTTTTGAACGAAAGTTCAATGCCAATGGAGTTGAATGGGAAGAAGATCAATACCCCAAGACGAAGTTTGTTCCTCAACAAGAGAAGTATGACCCCACTTCTTTTGAGGGAACATAAGCTCAAGATGATCTTCCACCAGAAGACCACAAGCTAAATGGCAAGGACAAGCTTCAAGAAGAGATTGATTCATTTGAAGAAGCTCCTAAGGCCATGGTCAAGTGGGTTCCCAAGACTACGTCAAGCTCTCCTTCATCAAGTTCAACTAAAACTCCAAGGATTCCCATCAAGTTGATGTGGGTCCCAAAGAAGAAGAACTAGAATGTTCTTGAGGGTGACTACGCCAACATACTTCACTCGTATTCATTTCGGCAAGGACTTGTGCAATCAACTTTCATATCGTGCACTAGGGAGTCGCAAACCCTCTTGTTGGTAAGAAAAGGGACAAGGTAACCTAATGCTTTCATGGACAACATCATATGTGCAATACACTATATAACTATGGATATCTTTGTATGTTCCTTGTGGGACTAAACTGTGTAGGTATTGAAAGTGCAAAACTCCAAAGGATTGCTCCAAATGATATACATCAACAATGAGCATCCACATTTTCACTATCTACATGAAGTCATCATTGACAAAACCCAAGGTTAGTGCATCCCTCCTTGGGGGGATATCACATCTAGGGGGCTTTGCTCTAAAAATTGAGCTAAAGCAACTCTAATGGTGTGAACACGTTAATGCTTTACGTAAAAGTGGTAACCCCATTTTGTGCTCACACGATGAGTATGACCTATGATCAAATGTTCTCAATTGACTCCTAAGTCAATATACTCATATATAGATGACCTAGTCATTGCCAATTGCTTGGTAGATGCTAGAATTGATTGTGCATGTTCGACACATATTTCATTTTCCATTCTTATTGTGTGAGCATGTTGGTTGCATATTTTCTCCATGCGAGGACATCCATTTGTTGGGAGCAGCAACTCACTCGATGTCGACACTCAGTATGCATAGCTGCGCAAAAGCCTAACTGAATCTATTTTCTGTCTGTCGGGGCTAGCTATTTCAACTTATGTTAGCTCTGAAACTTACAGTTTAAGTTTATGTTGCCTCTGCAACTATAAGTTTCAGTTTTAGCTTCGTTAGTGTTAGCATCTATGCTACATCAGTTTCAGACTAAAATTTCTATCTATGTCACTGTTAGTTTAATCCTATAAACAGAATTAGGGATTTAACACACTTGTATTAGCTCAAAGTCTAGGTATATATACAATTATAGAACCACAACCTTACCTAGATCGTGTGCCACTACCTCTACCACTATGCCCACTACAGGCACTAACACGGACCGACCGTGGGCACAACTTCTCGTGGTGAACACATGATACTTCTTGAGCTTGCCTTGGTTTTTTCCCTTGAAGAGGAAAGGGTGATGCAGCAAAGTAGAGATAAGTATCTCCCTCGGTTTGAGAACCAAGGTATCAATCCAGTAGGAGGTACACGCAAGTCTCCAATCTATGCACATGCACAAACAATCAAACACTTGCACCCAACGCGATAAAGGGGTTGTCAATCCCTTCACGGTCACTTGTAAGGATGAGATCTGATAGAGATAGATTTAAAAGATTACTAAAACGTAAAACAAAGTAAAAGTAAATAAATTGCAGCAAGGTATTTTGGGGTTTTTTTGTTAATAGATCTGAAAATATATGAGGAAAATAGACCCGGGGCCATAGGTTTCACTAGAGGCTTCTCTCTTGAAGGAAAATAATACGGTGGGTGAACAAATTACTGTCGAGCAATTGATAGAAAAGTGCAAAGTTATGATGATATCCAAGGCAATGATTATGAATATAGGCATCATGTTCGTGTCAAGTAGACCGACTCCTGCCTGCATCTAGTACTATTACTCCACACATTGACCACTATCCAACATGCATCTAGAGTATTAAGTTCATAAGAACAGAGTAATGCCTTAACTAAGATGGCATGATGTAGAGGGATAGAATCAAGCAATATCATGAAAACCCCATCTTTTTACCCTTGATGGCAACAATACAATATGTGCCTCGCTACCCCTACTTTGTCACTGGGTGAGGACACCGCAAGATTGAACCCAAAACTAAACACCTCTCCCATTGCAAGAAGAACCCATCTAGTTGGCCAAACCAAACCGATAATTCGAAGAGAAATACAAAGATATCAAATCATGCATATAAGAATTCAAAGAAGATTCAAATAATATTCATAGATAATCTAATCATAAACCCACAATTTCATCGGATCTCGACAAACACACAACAAAGGAATATTACATCAGATTGAACTCCTAGAACACCAAGGAGAACATTGTATTGAAGATAAAAGCGAGAGAACAAGCCATCTAGCTACTAGCTATGGACCCGTAGGTCTGTGGTAAGGGCAATAGAGTTGATGTAGATGCCCTCTGTGATCGAATCCCCCTCCGGCAAGCTGCCGGAAAAGGCCCCAAGATGAGATCTCAAGGGAACAGAAGGTTATGACGGTGGAAAAGTATTTTGGTGGGTGCCTCTGGTCGTTTGGGAATATTTGGGAATTTATAGAGCAAAAATTAGGGTTGGAAGAGTCCCGTGGGGCCCACAAGCCAGGGGGCGCCCTAAGGGCTTGTGGAGTCCTCGGGACTCTTCTGGTCCCCTCTCCAAGCTCCATGGATGTCTTCTGGTCCAAGAAAAATCATCGCAAAAGTTTTATTCCGTTTGGACGTCGTTTGATATTCCTTTCTGTAAAACTCAAAAACAAGGGGAAAACAGAAACTGGCACTGGCTCTAGGTTAATAAGTTAGTCCCAAAAATAATATAAAATAGCATATTAATGCATATAAAACATCCAAAATAGATACTATAATAGCATGGAACAACAAAAATTTATAGATATGTTGGAGACGTATCAAGCATCCCCACCCTTGTGGCTAGGGTGTGGGCCCCTGCTGCTGATTCTTTCGCCAATATTTTTTATTAATTCCAAAACTTGGCTCTGTGAAGTTTCAGGTCATTCCAAGAACTTTTTATTCTACACAAAAATAACACCATAGCAATTCTACTGAAAACAGCGTTAGTCTGGGTTAGTTCCATTCAAATCATGCAAGTTAGAGTCCAAAACAAGGGCAAAAGAGTTTGGAAAAGTAGATACGACGGAGACGTATCAATACACAACATAGCATACATGATAGAACCTATGGCTGAGGCATAGGGAATGACTTTCATTTTCTCTCTATCTTCTGCAGTGGTCGGGCATTGAGTTTGACTCAACTTCACACCTTGCAACGCAGGCAAGAACCCTTTCTTTGACTGATCCATTTTGAACTTCTTCAAAGATTTATCAAGGTATGTGCTTTGTGAAAGTCCAATTAAGTGTCTTGATCTATCTCTATAGATCTTGATGCCCAATATATAAGCAGCTTCACCGAGGTCTTTCATTGAAAAACTCTTATTCAAGTATCCTTTTACGTTATCCAGAAATTCTATATCATTTCCAATCAACAATATGTCATCCACATATAATATTATAAATGCTATAGAGCTCCCACTCACTTTCTTGTAAATATAGGCTTCTCCAAAAGTCTGTATAAAACCATATGCTTTAATCACCTCATCAAAGTGTATATTCCAACTCTGAGATGCTTGCACCAGTCCACAAATGGATCGCTGGAGCTTGCACACTTTGTTAGCACCTTTAGGATCGACAAAACCTTCTGGTTGCATCATATACAACTCTTCTTTAAGAAATCCATTAAGGAATGCAGTTTTGACGTCCATTTGCCAGATTTCATAATCATAAAATGCGGCAATTGCTAACATGATTCAGACAGACTTAAGCATCGCTACGGGTGAGAAGGTCTCATTGTAGTCAACTCCTTAAACTTGTCGAAAACCTTTTGCAACAAGTTGAGCTTTGTAGACAGTAACATTACCATCAGCGTTTTTCTTCTTCTTGAAGACCCATTTATTCTCTATGGCTCGCCGATCATCGGGCAAGTCAACCAAAGTCCACACTTTGTTCTCATACATGGATCCTATCTCAGATTTCATGGCCTCAAGCCATTTATCGTAATCTGGGCTCATCATCGCTTCCTCATAGTTCGTAGGTTTGTCATGGTTTAGTAACATGACATCCAGAACAGGATTACCGTACCACTCTGGTGTGGAACGTGCTCTGGTTGACCTACAAGGTTCGGTAGTAACTTGATCGAAAGTTTGATGATCATTATCATTAGCTTCCTCTCTAGTTGGTGTATGCATCACTGGAACTGATTTCTGTGATGAGCTACTTTCCAATTCGAGAGAAGGTACAATTACCTCATCAAGTTCTACTTTCCTCCCACTCACTTCTTTCGAGAGAAACTCCTCTAGAAAGGATCCATTCTTAGCAAAAAAGTCTTGCCTTCGGATCTGTGATAGAAGGTGTACCCAACAGTTTCTTTTGGGTATCCTATGCATACGCACTTCTCCGATTTAGGTTCGAGCTTATTAGGCTAAAGCTTTTTCACATAAGCATCGCAACCCCAAACTTTAAGAAATGACAGCTGATATGTCACAAATGTATCTATAATTTTTTATTGTTCCATGCTAATATATTATCTGTTTTGGATGTTTAATGGGCTTTGATATGCTCTTTTATATTACTTTTTGGGACTAACCTATTAACCGGAGGCCCAGTGCCAGTTTATGTTTTTTTGCCTATTTCAGTGTTTCGCAGAAAAGGAATATCGAACGGAACGAAACCTTCGCGAGGATCTTTCTTGGAACAAACGCAATCCAGGAGACTTGGAGTGGAAGTCAGAGACGCAACAAGGCAGCCACGAGGCAGGAGGGCGCGCCCCCACCCATGTGGGCCCCTCTTAGCTCTACCGACGTACTTCTTTTGCCTATATATACTCTTATACCCTAAAAACATCCAGGAGAGCGACGAAACCACTTTTCCACTGCCGCAACCTTCTGTACCCGTGAGATCCCATCTAGGGACCTTTTCCGGCGATCTGCCGGAGGGGGAATCGATCACGGAGGGCTTCTACATCAACACCATAGCCTCTCCGATGATGTGTGAGTAGTTTGCCACAGACCTTCGGGTCCATAGTTATTAGCTAGATGGCTTCTTCTCTCGCTTTGGTTCTCAATACAAAGTTCTCCTCGATGTTCTTGGAGATCTATTCGATGTAATATTCTTTTGCGGTGTGTTCGCCGAGATCCGATGAATTGTAGATTTATGATCAAGTTTATCTATGAACAATATTTGGTTCTTCTCCGAATTCTTATATGCATGATTTGATATATTTGCAAGTCTCTTTGAATTATTGGTTTAGTTTGGCCTACTAGATTGATCTTTCTTGCAATGGGAGAAGTGCTTAGCTTTGGGTTCAATCTTGCGGTGTCCTTTCCCAGTGACAGTAGGGGCAGCAAGGCACGTATTGTATTGTTGCCATCGAGGATAAAAAGATGGGGTTTATATCATATTGCTTGCGTTTATCCCTCTACATCATGTCATCTTGCCTAATGTGTTACTCTGTTCTTATGAACTTAATACTCTAGATGCATGCTGGATAGCGGTCAATGTGTGGAGTAATAGTAGTACATGCAGAATCGTTTCGGTCTACTTGACACAGACGTGATTCTTATATTCATGATCATGCCTAGATATTCTCATAACTATGCGCTTTTTTATCAATTGTTCGGCAGTAATTTGTTCACCCACTGTTATACATGCTATCATGAGAGAAGCCACTAGTGAAACCTATGGCCCCGGGGTCTCTTTCTTATTATATTGCATCTATTTTATTTACATCGCATCTTGTTTACTATTTTGAATCTATACAACAAAAATACCAAAAATATTTATCTTATTATCTTTATCAGATCTCACTTTCCTAAGTGACCGTGAAGGGATTGACAACCCCTTTATTGCGTTGGTTGCGAGGTTCTTGATTGTTTGTGCAGGTACTAGGTGACTTGCGTGTTATCTCCTACTGGATTGATACCTTGGTTCTCAAAAACTGAGGGAAATACTTACACTAATTTGCTGCATCACCCTTTCCTCTTCAAGGGAAAAACCAACGGATGCACAATAGGTAGCAACATCTTAGGTTTCTTCCCGCGAGCCTCAACACTCATCGGACCGCATACATCGGTATGCATTATTTCCAATAAGTTAGTGGTTCGCTCCATTGTTCTGGAAAACGGAGTCTTAGTCATCTTGCCCATGAGGCATGGTTCGCAAGCATCAAATGATTCATGATCAAGTGATTCCAAAAGTCCATCTGCATGGAGTTTCTTCATGCACTTTACACCAATATGACCTAAACGGTAGTGCCATAAATATGTTGCACTATCATTATCAACTTTGCATCTTTTGGCATCAATATTATGAATATGTGTATGACCATGATCGATATTCAAAAAAAATATACCACTCTTCAAGGGTGCATGACCATAAAAGATACTATTCCTATAAATAGAACAACCATTATTCTGTGATTTAAATGAATAACCGTCTCACATTAAACAAGATCCAGATATAATGTTCATGCTCAACGCTGGAACCAAATAACAATTATTCAGGTCTAAAACTAATCCCGAAGGTAGATGTAGAGGTAGCGTGCCGACGGCGATCACATCAACCTTGGAACCATTCCTGACGCGCATCGTCACCTGGTCCTTAGCCGATCTTCGTTTAATCTGTAGCCCCTGTTTTTAGTTACAGATATGAGCAACTGGACCAGTATCAAATACCTAGGCACTACTATGAGCATTAGTAAGGTACACATCAATAATATGTATATTACATATACCTTTGTTTACTTTGCCATCCTTCTTATCTGCCAAATACTTGGGGCAGTTCCACTTCAAGTGACCAGTTCCTTTGTAGTAGAAGCACTCACTTTCAGGCTTAGGTCCAGACTTGGGCTTCTTCTCGGGAGTGGAAACTTACTTGCCATTCTTTTTTAAGTTCCCCTTCTTTCGTTTGCCCTTTTTCTTGAAACTAGTGGTCTTGTTAACCATCAGCACTTGATGCTCCTTCTTGATTTCTACCTCCGCAGCTTTGAGCATAGCGAAGAGCTCGGGAATTGTCTTATCCATCCCTTGCATATTATAGTTCATCACGAAGCCTTTGTACCTCGGTGGTAGTGATTGGAGAACTCTGTCAATAACACTATCATCTGGAAGATTAACTCCTAGCTGAGTCAAGTGGTTATGATACTGATACGTCTCCATCGTATCTACTTTTCCAAACACTTTTGACCTTGTTTTGGACTCTAACTTGCATGATTTGAATGGAACTGTAGTGATTCGACCTCGGATGGTCAAATCTCTATGCATAAGTGTCATCCCTGGATCGGTAATGCTGACACACACAGTACTTCGAAGGATTTATAACAGAGTAGCAATCACACACTTATTACATCGATAGTCTAAAGAGAGGACTTATTACAGTAAATATGGCTTAAGGCCATCTAAATAAGATAACAGCGGAAGGCTTGGAAGACAAAGTGAGTCCATCAACTCCAATGACATAGCTGAGTGCACGACAACGACCAAGGGCACCTTACTCTTCGTCTGAAAAGTCTGCAACATGATATGTTGCAGTCCGGAACGGGTCAGCACATGGAATATGCTGGCAAGATAACACAGTAGAGCATTGAACAAGTAAAGGCTATCACTACATGCATATGAGGCTGGTGGAGGCTCTACGGTTATAATGTTTTGCCAAAAGCCAATTTTTCCCTACAACAAAGGAATATAATTTGTTTAACTATCATGGTAGTTGTTAAACATTGAGAAGGTTCCTCCAAATCAATCCCAATTAAAAGTACTTAATAACCCTACCAAATTGATTAATAGAGTGATGAGATCAACATCATAATCCAAGAACCAGATACTCAAGATGTCCATAACCAGGGACACGACTAACCATGATTAGTTATACACTCTGCAGAGGTTTGCACACTTTTCCCCACAAGACTCAATCTCCTCTGTTGGATTTCTTGCACTACATGATGTTTGAGAAACGGATGACCGAGACACAGTCTTTCAGAAGCATTAACTCTAACCCCGGGTAGACAGTACCAACCTACATCCCCTACATCTGCTAGCCTACCACTGGAAGAGGTCATGCAACTTACTCAACTATCCTAGAGCCCATAATAGCTTGTGGCTGCACACGGAAGTTTTTAGCATGAATAACCTTATGATCCCTTTGAGCCTGGGTGGCGAACCATAGGATGATCACACGGGTACTCCAGGATATCCTATGACAACACTGGATTCTCCAGGTGCCCGCAACCAATCCACCCAGATGTGTATTTAAGTAGCCACCTTAAGTTAACCATTAATTAACAATCTCACATATGTCATGGATACACTCAAACCCAATCCATGTCTATGAGCATATCATGGCAATATAAGCATAACGTAGAAGTAACTCCCAAGGGTTTGATAATAAAAGGGCAATAGGTTCTACCTCATCATCTACTTCCCAAAACCCACATGTTAAGAGATCCTACTCATGCAATGTCTGAGGGTTGTAACTAATGCATAAAAACTGGGTAAGAAAAGAGTATGATCAAAGTGTTACTTGCCTTGCTGATGATCCGCAAAACCTAGAGACTCGTAGTAGCACGCTGCACACTCCGGGAATTCTATCGCAAACAAACAATATCATACATAAGCACTCAAGAAAAAATGCACGGGTAAAACTCAAATAATAAGATCCAAACTGAAAGTTCAACTGAAGAACTTCGATTTTCAAAAAAGAATTAGTCAAATCGGAGCTACGGAACTGAAACTGTGGTCAAAAGAACTTCAAATTCAAATCTGCTTCAAACCAAATGCTAAATTGTCAAAACCTTGTTCAAGTTGATTAAACAGAAAGAGGGGTTCGAGACGAAGATTTTGGCGTTGGTTTCACTGGATTTGGACAAACGGTTAAGAAACAGCGAGGGTTTGAAGATCAGGGGCTCATTTGTGATAAGAATAATCGCGGATAAGTCCCTGGCCGAAAGTAAAATAAAAGAAAAGACTAACGAATGAACGTTCACTGTCTGAACCTAACCGGCGAACAACATTCGCTAAAACGAACGGACGGAAAAACGTCCGCTAAATAAAATAAACCGACGAAAACATATCTAAGAAATTAAACCAGAAAACTAAAAAACCTGGGTTTTAACCGAGAAAAACCGACCGGTCAAAACGGGGTCAACGGCGGCGGCTCCGGCGAGATCCGCGGCGGCGGCGATGGAGGTTGACAGCATCGGGCGGCGAGCGGCGCGGGGCGGCAGCGGCGATGCGGCGGCGCGGGCGAGGGCAAGCGGCGGCGCAGCGGCTTGGGGCTCCAGGGGGCCCGGGTGCGCTTATAAAGGGGGGGTGGCAGCGGCATTGCTTGGGGAGGGGGCGGCGGCGTCGTGCGGCTGCGGGAGTCCCGCTCGGGGTCGGGGATGCGCGAGCTGGGCCGGCTAGGGTTCGGCCCAGTCGGTCCGAATAATTTTTTTAAACAATTCCACTGAGAGAAAAAAATCTAAAAATGCCAAAAAAAACAATTTTTCACCGTCTAAATAAAATATTTAGAACAAAGTGAACATTTTCTTGGCCTAAAATGCAATTTTGGAAAATGCATGTTTTTCTAATTCAAATAAAATAGCAATAAAATCCAAATAAAATTATTTATTTGATTTTAATAATTTTCGTCCAATATTTTTTTATTTTGGAGAAGTCATATTATCTCCTCTCATATATTTTATTATTTGAAATATTATTTTGGAGAGAAAACTAATTAAAACCAAAGTGATCCACTTTTCAATATTTGAGAAAAATCAAATATGAAAATAATAAAATCCCCAACTCTCTTTGTGGGTCCTTGAGTTGCTTAGGATTTTTAGGATCACACAACCAAAATGCAAATAAAATATGATATGCATATGATGACCTATGTATAACATTCCAATTTGAAAATTTGGGATGTTACAAACCTACCCCCCCCCTTAAGGTGAATCTCTCCCTCAAGACTCGGGTTGACTAGAAAATAGGTGTGGGTGGTCTTTCTGTAGATCATCCTCTCATTCCCAGGTGGTTTCATCCTTGGTATGGTGGCTCCACTGAACTTTGCAAAACTTGATTACCTTACTGCATGTGACTCGGCTGGCAAACTCGAGAATCATTACTAGTTTCTCCTCATAGGTCAGATCACTATCTAACTGAATTGCTTCCAGGGGCACTATATCTCTCAGAGGAATATCGGCCATCTCTGCATGGCACTTCTTCAACTGGGAAACGTGGAACACATCATGAACTCCTGACAGTCCTTCGGGTAACTCCAAGTTGTAGGCTACTTCTCCCATACGTTCCAAAACTCGGTATGGTCCTACAAATCTTGGGGCTAACTTTCCCTTAACTCCAAAACGTTTAACTCCTCAAAGGGGTGGCACCCGAAGATATGCTTTGTCTCCGATTTCATAGACTACCTCCTTCCGTTTTGAGTCGGCATAACTCTTCTGCCTGGACTGAGCTACCTTCAGTCTATCTCGAATCAACTTAACCTTCTCCTCTGACTCTTGAATCAAATCTAGTCCAAACAATTGGCGGTCTCCAACTTCATCCCACATCAACGGTGTCCTGCACATTCTTCCATACAAAGCTTCGAAAGGTGCCATCTTCAAACTGGCTTGATAACTGTTGTTGTATGAGAACTCCACGTAGGGCAAATTATCATCCCAACTGGATCCATAATCTAGCGCACAGGCTCTCAACATATCCTCCAGAATCTGATTGACTCTCTCGGTCTGTCCATCTGTCTGCGAATGAAAAGTTGTACTAAACTCTAGCCTGGTACCCAAGGTCTGGTGCAACTGGTGCCAAAACTTTGAAGTAAACTATGTTCCTCTATCTGATACGATGGTCCTCGGAACTCCATGCAGACATACGATCCTGGTCATATATATCTTGGCCAACTTCACACTTGTATAAGTGGTTTTCACTGGGATAAAGTGGGCCACTTTGGTGAAACAATCCACTACTACCCAAATAGAATCATATCCCGATCGGGTCCTGGGTAATCCGCTGATAAAATCCATGCCAAGCTTGTCCCACTTCCATTCGGGTATCGGCATAGGCTGCAGTAATCCTGCTGGCTTTTGATGTTCTGCCTTCACTCTTTGACATACATCACATACTACTACATACTTGGCAATATCCTTCTTCATTCCTGTCCACCAGAAATGCTCCTTTAAATCCAAATACATCTTGGTTTTTCCGGGGTGTATCGAGTATGGCGAGTCATGAGCCTCCTGGAGTATCAACTTCCTGGTTTCTGCATTATTGGGTACATAAACACGGTCCTCAAACCATAAGGTTCCGTGCTCATCCTCATGAAAACCCTTGGCTTTTCCTTTGCTCATCTTCTCCTTTATCTCAGTAATTTCCTTATCATCCTTCTGAGCCTCTCGAATTTTTCCTAATTATGTCGACTGAACCTCCAATGCTGCAACAAAACCTCTAGGGACTATCTCCAAACAAAGCTCCCTGAGATCTTTGGCTAATTCCTTTGGCAGTCCTCCGCTTACGAGGGTATTGGCATAACTCTTCCGGCTCAAAGTGTCTGCTACGACATTAGCCTTTCCTGGATGATAGTGCAGCTTCGTATCATAATCTATTATAAGCTCCAGCCATCTCCTCTGCCTGAGATTCAGCTCCTTCTGTGTGAAAATGTACTTCAAACTCTTATGATCCGTGTACACATCACAATGATTTCCAATAAGAAAATGTCTCTAGGTCTTGAGTGCATGCACTACAGCTGCTAACTCCAAGTCATGTGTGCCATAATTCAACTCATGCGGTCAAAGTTGATGTGAGGCATATGAAACAACTCTTCCATCTTGCATAAGTACACCTCCAAGTCCTAGGCGAGATGTGTCACAATACACTTGGAAATCCTTGTGTATATCCGGCAAAATCAGCACTGGGGCTGTAACCAAACGCTTCTTCAACTCCTGGAAACTTGCCTCACATTCATGTGTCCATTTGAACTTGGTGTCCTTCTTCAACAACTCCGTCATAGGTTTTGCAATCTTGGAGAAATTCTCGATGAATCTCTGGTAGTATCCTGCGAGTCCAAGAAAACTATGGATCTCTTCAACTTAGGTGGGTACCACCACTCAGTGACTGACTGAACCTTAGTAGGGTCTACTGTTATACCTTCTCCTAATATAACATGTCCAAGGAATCCAACTCCCTTCAACCAAAACTCACACTTGCTGAACTTGGCATATAGCTGATGTTCCTTGAGCTTCTCGAGAACTAAACGCAAATGGTCCTTATGTTCCTCTTCATTCTTTGAGTATACCAAAATTTCATCAATGAACACCACGACAAATTTATCCAAGAACTCCATGAACACCTTATTCATCATACTCATGAAATAGGCAGGGGCGTTAGTCAATCCAAATGACATAACCGTATACTCATATAACCCGTACCTTGTGGTGAAGGCTGTCTTAGGTATATCCTTTTCTCGGATCTACAACTGGTGGTATCCTGATCGTAAATCGTTCTTGGAGAATACTTTAGCTCCTTATAACTGGTTAAACAAATCATTGATCATCGGCAGTGGGTACTTGTTCTTGATTGTCACTTCATTCAATGCACGATAATCAACAACCATTCTCAAAGATTTATCCTTCTTCTCAACCAAGAGCACTGGGGCTCCCAATGGTGACGAACTTCGTCGAATGTAACATTTCTCCAATAACTCCTTAATATGTTTCTTAATCTCCTCCAGATCATTTGCGGGCATCCGGTATGGTCTCTTCAGTATTGGTTTGGTGCCTGGCAACAGCTCTATCAAAAACTCAATGTCTTGGTCCAGCGGCATGCCTGGTAGCTCCTCTGGAAATACATCCGGATAATCCTTCACTACAGGCACTTCCTCCTGAACTACTCCCATGACAGAATTTACTTGAGTCCTCTTTGGTGCATGCCTGGATACATACTTGATCCTTTTTCCCTCTGGGGTGGTGAGCAAAATTGACCTACTAGCACAGTCAATGTTTCCTCCATACTTCGATAGCCAATCCATACTTAGTATCACATCCAATCCTTGTGACTCCAAAATTACTAGGTCGGAGGGGAAAACATGGCTACCAATGGTCAAGGGTAACCGATCGCACCATCGGCTGGCCATATACTCTGCACCTGGTGAGCTTACTAACAAGGGTGTCCTAAGGGCTAAGGTGGGTAACTTAAAATTGTCCACAAATCCCCTTGAAATGTATGAATGCGAAGCACGAGTATCAAAAAGAACGAGAGTGGTAAATGACTTAACCAAAAACTTACCGATAACTGCATCTTGCTGCTCTTCAACCTCCTCCACATTCACGTGGTTCACTTGTCCCTTGTTGAAAGGGTTGGGCTTCTTCCCAGAGCTTTCATTGCCATTTCCATTCTTTGCTTCAGAACATTCGGTGGCGTAATGTCCAGTCTTCCCGCACTTGAAACAAGTAATGTGACTTAGATCCCTCTTGGTGGGTGTGGCTGGGTTAGAGCGGTTCTGATTACTGCCTGCTCCATTCTCATTTCCATTCTTGGGGCCAATGTGGTTATGCAAACTTCCTCCATTGTGGGTATGGCCTCCATGGTTATGGACATATCCTCCTGAGTTCGGGGTAAAATGAGGCTTCTGCTGAGCTCCTGAATTGTACTGCCCTTGTCCATACTTCCTTTTGCGGCTCTCAATCTGCTGCTTCCCTTCAATCAAGAGCCTTATCTACCAACTCCTGGTAGTTGTTAAATGTTGCCACCATTAACTGCATACTCATCTAATCATTCAGCCCTTCCATAAACTTCTCCTGTTTCACGGCATCGGTGGCCACATCATCTGGGGCATAGCGGCTAACTTGCTAAACTCATCCACGTACTGCCCCACAGTCTAGTTGCCCTGGCGTAAGTTGCGAAACTCACGCTTCTTCATGCTCATAGCTCCAGTTGAGACATGAGCAGTGCGGAATGCTTGCTGAAACTGCTCCCAAGTAACACTGGCTATAGGGAAAGTGGTTGTGTAATTCTCCCACCATGAGGTTGCAGGTCCATCCAATTGGTGTGTGGCAAAATGCACCTTCTCAGCATCTGTGCAACCTGTGGTGGTCAACTCCCTTCCAATCCTACGTAGCCAGTCATCAGCAATTATTGGCTCGATGCTATTGGAAAACACCGGCGGCTACAACCTCAGAAAACGGGCTAAGTTGTCAACTGGAGGTGGCGGCGGTGGGTTGTTGTTGTTGTTGCCCTGGTTCTGGACTAGCAACTGCATTAGTGTATTCTGCTGTTGGATCAACTGAGTGAGCTCCAGTGGGAAGGCAAATCTGGGGTCATGTCTCGGAGGCATCTGATGGGTTTAGAGGGGAGAGATTAGAATAGAATGAGGTCTAGTGAGAAAGCACTACCCATATGCACATGAGACAAACACATTCATATCACACCAAATCAATTCAAGCAAGGGCATACAATCCGTCTAACTATCGTTACAGTGCTCGGACTACTAGTATATAGATGGGGGAAATACTACTAATAATATGGTGGTCTACTATAAATTTTGATCGGTAGAAGACTCCATGATATCCGCTCCAGCTTCGTCTTCATAATCATCATCACTACTGTCGGGGTCGGGGTCGGAGTCGGTGTCGTCGATGATGATGTAGTCCTTGGGATGGTCGTCATCTCCTCCTGGCGCGGGATCTCCCATGAATACTCCTAGCTTCCTCGTCAGGTCATCATTCATCTCCACTAGTATTGTGATTTCATCCTCGAATTCGTCGCGTGTAGACTTGAGTTCCTCTTCAAGCTCCATGTTCCTAGTCATTAACTTATCATGCTTGCGCACATCTGGTTCTCCTATCGATGAATGTGCTGGTTTAACTCCTGGATAAAAGCTGCAATGGACCTGCCCCTCCTAGTGCTGATCATCTCCCATTGCTCATCTTGGCGCCCACATATCTGGTAGGCGGTGTCCTTAAGATCCTTGTGATAAACTTCGCCGATGCGTCCCATGGCGATGTGGGCTGCCATGCTCTTACCTAGACTCCAGGTTGGTGCATCAAAACAAAACTCTATGGATTCAGTAACTGGCATGAATGTCCTTCCTGGAACTTGAACTCGAATCTTCCAATGCTCCTCTTCGGGTAAAGTGGCGGTGTAGGTCCCGGTGAAGCTTGGTATTCCGATGTTCAGGTACCTAGTGACTTCCTTCAAGTGTCATCCAAAAGGTGTGTCTTCATCCTGTTGCGCAAACTTGTTCCTTGTGTGCGCCATCCTATAGAGTAGAAGCTGGAGAGAAGTCAGAAATGAGTAGAGAAGAGTGACCTATGGCTCATCTTAGTGGTCGTGTCCTACATTCAGCATGTGCTCTGATAGCATCTTGTAGTGATCCGACCTCAGATGGTCAAATGTATGTGCATAAGTGTCATCCCTGGATCGGTACTGCTGACACACACAGTACTTTGAAGGATTTATAACAGAGTAGCAATCACACACTTATTACATCGATAGTATCAAGAGATAACTCATTATAGTAAATATGGCTTAAGGCCATCTAAATAAGATAACAGCGGAAGGCTTGGAAGATAAAGTGAGTCAATCAACTCCAATGGCATAGCTGAGTGCACGACAACAACCTACCGCGCCTTACTCTTTGTCTGAAAAGTCTGCAACATGATATGTTGTAGCCCGAAACAGGTCAGCACATGGAATATGCTGGCAAGATAACACAGTAGAGCATTGAACAAGTAAAGACTATCACTACATGCATATGAGGCTGGTGGAGGCTCAACGGTTATAATGTTTTGTGAAAAGCCATTTTTCCCTACAACAAAGGAATATAATTTGTTTAACTATCATGGTATTTGTTAAACATTGAGAAGGTTCCTCCAACTCAATCCCAATTAAAAAGTACTTAATAACCCAACCAAATTGATTAATAGAGTGATGAGATCAACATGATAATCCAAGAACTAGATACTCAAGATGTCCATAACTGGGGACACGGCTAACCATGACTAGTTTATACACTCTGCAGTGGTTTGCACACTTTTCCCCACAAGACTCAATCTCCTCCGTTGGATTTCTCGCACTACATGATGTTTGAGAAACCGATGACCGAGACACAGTCTTTCAGAAGCATTAACTCTAACCCCGGGTAGACAGTACCAACCTACATCCCCTACATCTGCTAGCCTACCACTGGAAGAGGTCATGCAACTTACTCAACTATGATAGAGCCCATAATAGCTTGTGGTTGCACACGGAAGTTTCTAGCATGAATAATCTTATGATCCCTTTGAGCATGGGTGGCGAACCATAGGATGATCACACTGGTACTCCGGGATATCCTAGGACAACACTGGATTCTCTAGGTGCCCGCAACCAATCCGCTCAGATGTGTATTTAAGTAGCCACCTTAAGTTAACCATTAATTGACAATCTCACATCTGTCATGGATACACTCAAACCCAATCCACGTCTACGAGCATAGCATGGCAATATAAGCATAACGTAGAAGTAACTCCCAAGGGTTTGATAATAAAAGGGCAATAGGTTCTACCTCATCATCTACTTTCCAAAACCCACATGTTAAGAGATCCTACTCATGCAATGTCTGAGGGTTGTAACTAATGCATAAAAACTGGGTAAGAAAAGAGTATGATCAAAGTGTTACTTGCCTTGCTGATGATCCGCAAAACCTAGAGACTCGTAGTAGCACGCATCGCAAACAAAAAATAGCATATATAAGCACTCAAGCAAAAAAATGCACGGGTAACACTCAAATAAGAAGATCCAAACTGAAAGTTCAACCGAAGAACTTCGATTTGCAAAAAGAATCAGTCGAATCGGAGCTACGAAACTGAAACTACGATCAAAAGAACTTCGAATTCAAATCTGCTTGAAACCAAATTCTAAATTTTCAAAACCTTGTTCAAGTTGATTAAACATAAAGAGGGTTTCGATACAAAGATTATGGCATTAGTTTCACTGGATTTGGACAAACGGTTAAGAAACGGCGAGAGTTTGAAGATCAGGGGCTAATCTGCGATAAAAATAATCATAGATAAGTCCCTAGCCGAAAATAAAATAAAATAAAAGACTAATGAACGAACGTTCGCTGTCTGAACCTAACCGACGAACAACGTTCGTTAAAACGAATGTACGGACGAACGTCCGCTAAATAAAATAAACCGACGAAAACTGATCTAAGAAATTAAACCAGAAAACTAAAAAACCCGGGTTTTAACCGAGAAAAACCAATCGGTCAAAACAGGGTCAACGGCGGCGGCTCTAGCGAGATCCACAGCGGCGGCGACGACGGTTGACGGCATCGGGCGGCTGCGGGACGCCGGCAGGTGACTGCGGGGCGGCGCGTGTCGGCGGCGAGCGGCGTTGTGAGGCGGCGCGGCGCGGCAGCGACGATTCGGCGAGCGGCGCGGTGAGGCGGCGCAGCGGCTTGGGGCTCCACGGGTCCCGGGTGCGCTTATAAAGGGGGGTGGCGGTGGCGTTGCGTGGGGAGGGGGCCGGTGGCTGACTCGGCCACAGCGGCGGCGGCGTGCGGCTGCGAGAGTCCCGCTCGGGGTCGGGAACGCGCGAGCTGGGCCGGCTGGGCTTTGGCCTAGTCGGTCCGAACATTTTTTTAAACAATTTCGCTGAGAGAAAAATCCTAATAAATATTAAAAAAATTCTAAAAATGCCAAAAACAATTTTTCACCGTCTAAATAAAATATTTAGAACAAAGTGAACATTTTCTTGGCCAAAAAATGCATATTTTTCTAATTCAAATAAAATAGCAATAAAATCCAAATAAAAATTACTTATTTGATTTTAATAATTTTCCTCCAATATTTCTTTCATTTTGGAGAAGTCATATTATCTCCTCTCATATATTTTATTATTTGAAATATTATTTTGGAGAGAAAAATAATTAAAACCAAAGTGATCCGCTTTTCAATATTTGAGAAAAATCAAATATGAAAATAATAAAATCCCAACTCTCTTTGTAGGTCCTTAAGTTGCTTAGGATTTTTAGGATCACAAAACCAAAATGCAAATAAAATATGACATGCATATGATGACCTATGTATAACATTACAAATTGAAAATTTGGGATGCTACAAGAACTAACCTGGACTGACGCTGTTTTCAGCAGAATTGCCATGGTGTTACTTTTTTCTAGAAATAAAAGTTCTCAGAATGACCTGAAACTTCGCAGAGAATATTTTTGAAATATATAAAAAATACTGGCGAAAGAATCAACACCAGGGGCCACACCCTTTCCACAAGGGTGGGGGCGCCCCCTGCCTCGTGGGCCCCCTGATGCTCCGCCGACCTCGTAGGCTTACTGGACGGTGATGGGTTGGATGAGATTTATCATGTAATTGAGTTAGTTTTGTTAGGGTTTGATCCCTAGTATCCATTATGTTATGAGATTGATGTTGCTATGACTAGGGCCCGAGTGCCATGGTTTCAGATCTGAACCTATTATGCTTGTCACTAGGGCCCGAGTGCCATGGTTTCAGATCTGAACCTATTATGTTTTCATGAATATATGTGAGTTCTTGATACTATTCTGCAAGTCAATAGTATTACTGTGGGGGAATCTAGGGAAATCACACAAGCTACCATCGGGAGCATTCATTTCCCTTCCATACATTATTTTGCTCTCTTCATTGGTAGATGCATTAACGGTAAAGATGAGGCTTGTCACATGTGCATTCCAGATCTTAGTGTCCTCAAGTGTGCGGTATTAGGTGATAAACAATATAGCTTGGGGGCTATTGTTGCATGTAGGTTGCATCACAACAGTATAAGTGGAGATTTGTTTGGTGGAATTTATGCAACTCGTGTAGCTAACTATCTTGATATACCCATACATGGAAATGATATTGAGTTACCTCCTACTTACCTAGATTATAATGACATGGTTCGCCATCAGTTTGTTGAGAGGAATGAACAATTCCTCGAGTACCGACTAATCTTTGACAGACGGTGCACCGCCCATGTTGCTCTCTCTGCTCCTGCTTTCTTTGATCTTCAGGCAAAAAGGAGATATGTTATAACCAGGGAGGAGGCGAATGAGTATGAGAGGAGGAGGAGGAAGCTCACCTCCAAGCTACGGCTCGTCAGGTAGTACCTGCTGCATCTCAGTATGGCCCTAGCTACAACTTTGGATTTTCACTAGGTCAGCCGTGGCCATAGACCAACTTAGGCCAAAAGCCTAAGCTTGGGGGAGTACGTATTTCTCATCGACATTACATTCATGTTCACACACTCATGCAAGTTGTCGGTGCTCATACTTTTTCATTGTAATATCCATGCTAGTTTATTTCTTTTCCAGCATTCTTCTTGTGTGTTTGAAAAAACTTACGAAAAAAACAAAAAAAATTAGTTGTAGCTTTTAGCTAGTTTACTTTCCATGCCTACAATAGTAATAATTAAAAGAAAACCCAAAAAGATTTCTCGTTCTTCTTTTGCTTGTTGGGAGCTTTCCCGTGTAAATAGCTTTATTTCTTTTCTTTTCTTTGGGGGTCGAGAGGAGAATACCATGATGAAAATGTTGAGTGGCTCTCATATGCATTATTTTTGATCTAACAGAGAGCCCATATTACCTTGTCTTCTCCCTTGTATTGAATGCTTGCAGATTCCATCTTAGTCCAATGCACGCGCACTATTATTATTATCCACATCGTTCAGTTGTGCAAGTGAAAGGCAGTAATGACGATATATGATGAACTGATTGGGATGAGAGAAGCTGGTATGAACTCGACCTATCTTGTTTTTATAAATATGATTAATTCATCGTTCCTGATTCAGCCTATTATGAAAGAAACATGTTTGCAATGACGATTAGATATTATAGTTGCTCATGCCATGCTTAATTAGCTATGAGTTTATAATGGTTTATCTTGCTTGCCAACATGCTATTAAAATGGTTGTGATGTGGTATGATAGGGTGGTATCCTCCTTTGAACGATTCGAGTGGCTTGAATTGGCACATGTTCACGCATGTAGTTGAAACAAAATCAACATAGCCTCCACGATATTTATGTTCATGGTGAATTATATCTTACTCATGCTTGCACTCAGTGTGGATTAATTTTAATGCATGTTCATGACTGTTGTCGCTCTCTAGTTGGTCGCTTCCCAGTCTCTTTCTAGCCTTCACTTGTAATAAGCGGGAATACTGCTTGTGCATCCACTTCCATGAACCCCAAAAGTTATTCCATATTAGTCCACCATACCTTCCTATATGCGGTATCTACCTGCCGTTCCAAGTAAATTTGTATGTGCCAAACTCTAAACCTTCAAATGAAATTCTGCTTTGTTGTTCGAATAGCTCATGTATCAACGAGGGTTGTCTATATCTTCCATGCTAGGTGGGTTATTCTCACGAGGAGTGGACTCCGCTCCTTATTCACGAGAAAATGGCTGGTAACCGGGATTTCCAGTCCCATGCTTAAATTAAAATAATTGCAAACAAAACTCCCCCAGGATTGTTGTTAGTTGGAGGCACCCGTTGTTTCGGACAAGCCATGGATTGATGTTTGTTGGTGGTAGGGGGAGTATAAACTTTACCATTCTGTTGGGAACCGCCTATGTGTGTAGCATGGAAGATATCGAGATCTCTCGGTTGTTATGTTGACAATGAAAGTATGCCACTCAAAATATTATTCTTCTCTATTTCAAAATCGAGCTCTGGCACCTCTACGAATCCATGCTTCCCTCTGCGAAGGGCCTATCTATTTACTTTTATGTTGAGTCATCATCCTCTTATTAAAAAGCACCAGCTGGAGAGCACCGATGTCATTTGCATGCATTACTATTAGTTTACATTGAGTGTGACTGTGACGGGATCTCTTTTACCATGAATTACAATGTTTAGTCAGTCCTTGATCTTCATAGGTGCTCCGCATTTAAGTTTTGTGGTCACAGAAAGGGCTTGCGAGATACCATCTTGTTATATCATATTATGATTATTCTGAGAAAGTGTTGTCATCCAAGATTTATTATTATTGCTCACTAGTTGATTATGCTATTGATATGAGTAAACATGAGACCTAAGTGTTATTGTGAATATGGTTAGTTCATAATCTTTGCTGAAAACTTGAATGCTGGCTTTACATATTTACAACAACAAGATCAAACAGAGTTTGTAAAAGTTTTTCTTTATCACTTTCAGTTTGTCAACTGAATTTCTTGAGGACAAGCAAAGGTTTAAGCTTGGGGGAGTTGATACGTCTCCATCGTATCTACTTTTCCAAACACTTTTGACCTTGTTTTGGACTCTAACTTGCATGATTTGAATGGAACTAACCCGAACTATCGCTTTTTTCAGTAGAATTGCCATGGTGTTATTTTTGTGCAGAAATAAAAGTCCTCGGAATGACCTGAAACTTCACGGAGAATATTGGAACATATAAAAAAATACTGGCCAAAGAATCAACACCAGGGGGCCCACACCCTTTCCACGTGGGTGGGGGCGCGCCCCCCCGCCTGGTGGGCCCCCTGATGCTCCACCGACCTCAACTTCAACTATATATATTCACGTTCAGGGAGAAAAAAATAAGAGAGAAGGATTCATCGCATTTTACGATACGGAGCCGCCGCCAAGCCCTAATCTCTCTCGGGAGGGCTAATCTGGAGTCCGTTCGGGGCTCCAGAGAGGGAAATCCGTCGCCATCATCATCATTAAACTTCCTCCATCACCAATTTCAATACGCTCACCGCCGTGCGTGAGTAATTCCATCATAGGCTTGCTGGACGGTGATGGGTTGGATGAGATTTATCATGTAATCGAGTTAGTTTTGTTAGGGTTTGATCCCTAGTATCCATTATATTCTGAGATTGATGTTGCTATGACTTTGCTATGCTTAATGCTTGTCACTAGGGCCCGAGTGCCATGATTTCAGATCTGAACCTATTATGTTTTCATGAATATATGTGAGTTCTTGATCCTATTCTGCAAGTCAATAGTCACCTACTATGTGTTATGATCCGGTAACCCCGAAGTGACAATAATCGGGACCACTCCCGGTGGTGACTATAGTTTGAGGAGTTCATGTATTCACTAAGTGTTAATGCTTTGTTCCGGTACTCTATTAAAAGGAGGCCTTAATATCCCTTAGTTTCCGATAGGACCCCGCTGCCACGGGAGGGTAGGACAAAAGATGTCATGCAAGTTTTTTTTCCATAAGCACGTATGACTATATTCGGAATACATGCCTACATTACATTGATGAACTGGAGCTAGTTTTGTGTCACCCTATGTTATAACTGTTGCATGAGGAATTGCATCCGACATAATTATCCATCATTGATCCATTGCCTACGAGCTTTTCACATATTTATCTTTGCTTAGTTACTTTTCCGTTGCCACTGTTACAATCACTACAAAACCAATACTATTACTTTTGCCACCGTTACCGTTACTTCCATACTACTTTGCTACTAAATACTTTGCTGCGGATATTAAGTCTTTCAGGTGTAGTTGAATTGACAACTCAACTGTTAATACTTGAGAATATTGTTTGGCTCCCCTTGTGTCGAATCAATAAATTTGGGTTGAATACTCTACCCTCGAAAACTATTGTGATCCCCTATACTTGTGGGTTATCAAGACTATTTTCTGGCGCCGTTGCCGGGGAGCATAGCTCTATTCTTTGAGTCACTTGGGATTTATATCTGTTGATCACTATGAGGAACTTGAAAGATGAAAGAACCAAGATTTTTCCCTCAACTACGAGGGGAGGTAAGGAACTGCCTTCTAGCTCTGCACTTGTTTCACCTTCTGTTTTGAGTAAACTTGCGACACCTACTCTTGCTATTTATTCTAATATGTCGTAAGTTATTGATGATGCCACTTCTGCTTTGCATGATGCTATGATGAAACTACTTCTATGCTTGATAATAATGTGCCATTAGGTGAATTTCTTGATGAACAACTTGCTAGGGTTAGAGAGAATGAAATTATTGAAACTGATAATATTGATGAAAGTGATGATAAAGATTCTCCCCCTAGATATGAATTTCCTGTTGTGCCTGAGGGTTATGTTATGGATGAAGAAACTGCTAGAGACTTTTTAGCTTGCAATGATAGTTATGATCTTAAGAAACTGTTAGCAAAGCTGAAAGAAAAGTCTTTTAATGCTAGAATGAAATATGACACTGCTTTTGCTACTTCACCTATCTGTATTTCCGATAAGGATTATGATTTCTCTATTGATCCTGAGTTAATTACTTTGGTTGAGTCTGATCCTTTTTATGGCTATGAATCTGAAACTGTTGTGGCGCATCTTACTAAATTAAATGATATAGCCACCCCGTTCACTAATGATGATAAAACTCACTATTACTTTATCCCTAAGTTATTTCCATTCTCATTAAAGGGTGATGCTAAAACATGGTTTAATTCTCTTGATCCTGGTTGTGTGTGTAGTCCCCAGGATATGATTTATTACTTCTTTGGTAAATATTTCCCCGCTCATAAGAAACAAGCTGCCTTAAGGGAAATATATAATTTTGTGCAAATTGAAGAAGAGAGTCTCCCATAAGCTTGGAGGAGGCTTCTCCGATTACTTATGCTTTGCCTGATCATCCTCTCAAGAAAAATGAAATAATTGATATCTTTTACGATGGACTAACTAATGCTTCCAGAGACCACCTGGATAGTTGTGTTGGTTGTGTTTTCAGGGAAAGAACTGTTGATCAAGCTGAATTGCTATTGAATAATATGTTGAGTAATGAAAATGATTGGACACTTCCTGAACCAACTCCGAAGAAAAGGGGTATTCTATTTCTCAGTCCTGAAGATATGCAAGAGGCAAAGAAATCTATGAAAGAAAAGGGTATTAAAGATGAAGATGTTAAGAATTTACCACCTATTGAAGTGATACATGGTCTTGATAAACCGACACAGGTAGTAAATATAAATTCTCTCTATAGATTTGATGAGGGTGAAATCCCATCTACTAAGTTTGCTAGCCAATTCTTGGATGAGTTTGATAATTTCATTGTTAAACAAGAAAACTTCAATGCTTATGTTGGTAGACAATGAAACATAATGCTTATATGATTGAACACTTGAGTGATTATATGTCTAGAGTTAAAGGTGAACTTAAACTTATTAGTAAACATGCTTCTATGGTTACCACTCAAGTAGAACAAGTGCTTAAAGCTCAAAATGATTTGCTCAATTAATTAAATAATAAGAAAAATGAAAATTATGTTAGAGTTGTGACTAGAGGGGGTAAAATGACTTGGGAACCTTTGTATCATGAGGGCCACCCTAAGAGAATTGAGCAAGATTCTCAGAGAACAAATGTTGATGCACCTAGTTCTTCTAAGAAGAAGAAAAAGAAAAATGATAGGACTTTGCATGCTTCTAGTGAACCTATTGCTGACACACCTGAGAATCCTAACGATATTTCTATTTCTGATGCTGAAACACAATCTGGTGATGAACATGAACCTAGTGATAATATTAATGATGATGTTCATGTTGATGCTCAACCTAGCAATAACAATGATGTAGAAATTAAACCTGCTATTGATCTTGATAACCCACAATCAAAGAATCAACGTTATGATAAGAGAGACTTTGTTGCTAGGAAGCACGGTAAAGAAAGAGAACCATGGGTTCAGAAACCCATGCCTTTTCCTCCTAAACCATCCAAGAAAAAGGATGAGGAGGATTTTGAGCGCTTTGCTGAACTGATTAGACCTATCTTTTTGCGTATGCGTTTGACTAATATGCTTAAAATGAATCCTTATGCTAAGTATATGAAAGATATTGTTACAAATAAAAGAAAGGTACCGGAAGCTGAAATTTCCACCATGCTTGCTAATTATACTTTTAAGGGTGGAATACCAAAGAAACTTGAAGATCTAGGAGTACCAACTATACCATGCTCCATTAAATAAAAGAAACTATGTTAAAACTACTTTATGTGATCTTGGAGCCGGTGTTAGTGTTATGCCTCTCTCTTTATATCGTAGACTTGATTTGAATAAGTTGACACCTACTGAAATATCTTTGCAAATGGCTGATAAATCAACTGCTATACCTGTTGGTATTTGTGAGGATGTGCCTGCTGTGGTTGCAAACATTACTATTTTAACGGACTTTGTTATTCTTGATATTCCCGAGGACGATAGTATGTCTATTATTCTTGGTAGACCCTTTTGAATACTGCAGGGGCTATTATTGATTGCAACAAAGGCAATGTCACTTTTCATGTTAATGGTAATGAGCATACGGTACACTTTCCGAGGAAACAACCTTAAGTCCACAGTATCAATTCTATTGAAAAAATTCCAATGATTACTATTGGAGGTTTTGAATTTCCTTTTCCTATTATCAAGAAAAAAATATGATATTCTTATTGCTGGGGACATGCATATCCCCGTTTCAGTAACTTAGTGTTATTCGAAAATTCTCCGGTTTCATGTTATTTGAAAAGAGTTTGTTAATAAGACTTGATCAACCTTGTTAGTGGATTACTTTTGATGAGCATAAGATGAATGAAGTTAGAAAGCACAACTCTTTGTACCCTCTTTTTACTTTCTATTATTTAGATTAAATAAAGTAAAATTAGTATTTTCTGTCTGTTTTCTGAATTATCCTTGCAATAAAAAATACCCCGAAAACAAAAATTCTCCAAATGCTCTGAAAATTTTATATGATTTTTTCTATAATAAGGGGGTGGAGCACCAAGGAGCTCTTGTGCATTTTCCGAGTAAAATGCACTATATTACAGTCACATCGCCTATGAGTGAAGAGTGGTGTCACACTATCTTTTTATACATATAAATGCATTCCTAAATTGTTTAAAAAGAAAACAAGTTCCTCTAACACACATCACCTGAATAACATTTTGTAAATAACCGACACAACTTTATGCAAAGTTAAGAAAGACATGCTATTGTATATAGGTCATGAATGCCATTAGGGATGCAGAGGAAGAGCGATAGAGAGAATGAATATATTATATGACCAGAGTGAAGAAAAGTGGAGAGGTGTGACAATATAGTGGTGACAAGCCAAAGATGGCACTAAAAGATAAACGGAGAAAAATGAAGGATGTAGAGAAATATGTTCGAAACAATTTTAGATTGCAATATAAAAATTGCATCTCATTGTAACGATTCCCATCTGTCATTCTTTAAGGCCTATTTTCTGACATTTTACGAGCCTTTAATAAATTTGTTGGAGTGCTTGTATTCGACTAGCTTTACTCTCTGGGAGCTCCTATCTGCCCCTTACTGCGGCAGACTGTCGGACAAATGCACAGGCGGCCCCGGCTGGGTTGTCCCACTAGCAAACGAGCGAAGCGAGCAGATAAATTCACAAATGTCTAAAGAAATACAATAAATTCGAAAAAGAAATCGAGCATTACCTAGGATCGAACACAAGACCTCCAGCAAAGAAGATTTTCATGCTAGCCAACACAGATAATGACAGGTAGTAATTATGTAGCAGCAATCTTATAAGAACCAATACCAACACAGATCTAAACATTTCCTTTTCTTTTTCTCTTTCCGTGTTTTTGAATTTTTTGTTGGAATTCCAAGAAATGTTCTTGAACCTGAAATTTGTTTACAAATCCAAAATAATGTATGTGTTTCGATTTTTTTGCAAGTTTCAAAAAATGATCATGTTTTCAGAAATTGTTCATATTTTACAAAAAACTTTAGAAATTCTTTGCTTTTTCGGTAAAATGTTCAGGATTCCAAAAATTGGTCATGTTTATAAAAGATTTGGATTTTTGTAAAATTAATGTTTCATGACATGAACACTTTTCACTCAAAACACATTCTAAAAACATGAACATTTTTTGAATATATGTACATTTTTTAAAACATGAACATTTTCTGAAACTCTTAATTTTTTGAAAACACAACAATCTTTGAATACCAGGGCATTTTTTAAACTTATAAACAAATTTGAATTCAGGAACATTTTTGAAAATTTGTGATTTTTTCTGGAAACAGGAACAATTTTTGAAAACGCGGACTTCTAAGAACATGAATATTTTTTGAAACTCCCAAAATGTTTTGAAACCTGAACAATTTTGGAAACACGAACATTTTTTGAAACTCCTAAATAAATTTTAAAACACAAACTTTTTTGGAAAATTGTGAACAATTTTGAAACTCACAAACAATTTTTTAAAGTAAAATGAAAAAATGAAAAAAGAAAACAAAAAAGGGAAGAAAAAATGGAGAAAAAATAAAAATAGAAACAGCAGAAAAACGGTGCAGGAACCTCGTAGAAGGTTCCCAAAACCGAGAAAACCCAGCTAGAAACCTCTTAGAAGGTTCTTAAAACCGGGATTGATGATGGGCTAGACGGGTCGACCTAGGTCATCGCTCACTTTGTGAACCCCTTTGCGATTGCTCGACAACTTGAAGCAACGTGCATCATTTAGGCTTTTCCTTGCTCTTTTACTTTACGCCCGCCACGTCGGCCCCTGCCCACGCTGGTCCGCCGACCCCACATAAAATCCTCCCCATCTGCTCGCTGGACCAAACCCTAGCCACTTCATTCCCCTCCCCTCCACTCCTCACCCGCCACCCAAGACTCGTCTCCAACTCCTTCCGGCCGTCTCTGGCATGGCAGGCAGCGGGCAGCGGATCCGAGTCCTTCACCTCCAGATCCGTCGACCCTGAGCTCATCGTGCGCAACCCCGAGGAGAAGATGGCCATCCGGCTTGCGCTCCATCGTGCCCGGGAGGAGGCCCGGCTATGCTCGGACTCTATCCATCGGGAATCCATTGCGTCCGCCCCAAATGGGGCATGGATCCGGCGCAAGGCTGGCCCTAGCTGCCTCGCGCGGAGGCCGTGAGGTCCGTCTAGCGTCTGAACGCGGTGGCGCGCCGATATTGGGGACGCACCATCGTCCCACGAGGCCATGACATGACGTGCACGCCGTGCAAGGCACCGGGCGCGAGAGGCGGCGGCGGACATCGGCAAGGCGGAGTCGCATTCTCCGGCGCCCCATATGGCACATCAGTCCGGGCGCGGCAACCACATCGTGGTGGACGTCGGCGGCTCATCCCCAGACGGATCCATCATCGATCTAACCTCCACCGGCACCGTTCGGGTTCCGGTCTCAGGCGAGGAAGAGTAGGGTATTGGAGACGGCAGGGTCTTGAGTCCCGTGAGCCAGCTCGTTCCCATGCCCTATCCTACCTTACCAGCGACCGAGCCAACACTCTGAGGAGCGCAGCCGGCCGCCGGACATGGCCAGGGCGGAGCCGAGCGAGCGGGGAGCGGAACCGGACGAGCTCTGGTTAAAGATCGCCATGTCGCACGTATTAATGTGGATTTGAGGTATCCAGATGTGGAATGCATTTTTTGAGAGGAAGCTGGTCACTGTCCGGGCGCGTGCGCGAGCGTTTTAGGGGTCGGATTTGCCAAGTCCGGCTGTAGATGCTCTTATCTTATTTTGGAGGGATTTTAGATTTTTTTTGCCACAACTTACTTTGCTCATTGATAATTTGTCACTCCTCACATCGTAATTGATTTGTTGCCACTTCTTACCTGGATCTTTGATCTTTTGTCCGTTCTCACATAAAATGTCAAGAATATCCTACCGCTGGATTGACCAGGAACGAGAAAGACGGCTTTTCCCCACTCGTCGTCATAGCCGCATGACCAACGTCGCCAGCCGCCCATCCCGGCGATCTCCTTGGCCGCTGCCTCGCCCAGCTTCACACATGCACCGTTTGCCTTGGCCTCCACAATCACCATGCCCTCCTCGCCAACACGCGCGTCATATTGTTGCGGCTACTCACCGCCCCATGCTACTCGCCAGCACCACGGGTTTCCCTTGCTGATGGTGGTTGCCCCATCTCGTCTGCGCCATGTATTTGGTACTGCTCGCTGCCACAAGCAGCCCTTGCTGCTCATCGCTCTATGCTACTGCTCGGTTCTCACCGTCACAAGCAGCTACTGCACGGGGTAGACGACCAAGGCGCTGTTCATGGTAGTTGCTGTAAGATCCGCGATGGCACTCGATTCCCCTCTCTCTTTGCCTCCGCCCTATCTGTGGCGCGGCTGCAGCCATGTGCCTCGGCCTGGAAGCCGACCTCTTCGTTCGCACAACGCTCTCAAGTTCCATAGAACCCCGCAGCTCTGCTGGAGCATCCCGGATTGGCATCAGGGGGCAGCGGCCGCTGGGTTGTGAGTTCATCCCGTTTTGAGGAAGCGGATGGTTTGTTGCTCTCGGTCATAGATGCACGAGAGCAACATATCTCTCATTTACAAGTATTATTTTTATATAAAAAAGTGGCAAAAGATCAAAGTGAAAACTAAAGAATGACAAAAAATCAATTCTAAAGTAAGAAGTGGCAAATTGTCAAAGTCCAAAGGCCAAAGTAAAGTAGTGGTTAAAAATCAAATTGCCCTATTTTAGAATGAAGGGAGTAGTTATTAGAGGCCGTTTAAAAAAGTGCCACCGTAATGTTTCAAAAAATTCATCAGAAGACAGTAATATTGTAAAGCCGGTCCTTCCATTGTCTCTGTCCTCATCGCGCGCTGTCTCAATCATTCGACGCCGCCCGCCGCGAATCCACATCGACATAAGCTCCGCCGCGCGCCGGCGAGTCGTCGCTCGGGAGCTAGAGCGCGCTGTTCTTGGCGAGTGGCGGTATCCCAGCCGCCGCCGCCGGCGGCGGCAGTAACCTCGACCACCCTCTCCGACGACCTCGACCGCGGCGCCGCCTCCCCCTCCCTTGGCACCAGTGATTATTTGGGAGATGGTTGTGTGTGTTGTGCCATTGATTTCTGTCCTTATTAAAGCCAGCAAGCGAATCGCAAAAACCCTAGTGAGAGTACAGGCCGAGCCGAGATCCGAGCTACGGAGCGCCGTCCTTCTTCCTCCAGTGACCCCCCTCGCTCTATTGCTCGCTTTGCTTGCCGAGCGACTTTGCCGCTTGCTCGATCGGCATGGCAGCAACAGGCCGTATGCGTGCTCTGTATTTTGGGTCGGGATTTTGTTGACTGTCGAGCGAGTGTAGGTTGGGGTTAGTTTGATTGATTAATCAAGGTTACTACGCTTGTGATTCCGCTCCTGAAATTAGTCATAGATTTGTTGATTAGCGCTCGAGCTGATGCTACTGAATACTGTCTCTGTTCTAGGCAGGGGAGGGGACCGGCCTATACCATGCGTACAAATTCTAGTGATATGTTTCTGTTATCACTATTTTTGTTGGTACTCACTCATTTTCATCAATTTTTATGCGGGAACAGTTGCTGCTCGCGCGTCCCCTTCATGCAATCATGCTGTGCTTGAGGACAAAGCTCTAATCTGCGCTGTGCTTGAGGACAAAGCTCTACTTCGACATGCCCTGCGCGCACCTTTCACGTGGTGAATTCCTCCATCAACACTCTGTCTGTTTGCCGCGGTGCGCCACCGCTCCCGACCGGCCCCTCCGGTGCACAGCGACGCCAACAGCAATACCTTATCATCTTCTCCTGCCATCAGAGGAGGACCTCTGTTGTTCGGCGATTCTCGATCGTTCATTTGGGTTGCTAGGGGCGATGCCGCTCGCGGGCGCCACAAGCTTTTCGATCAATCTAGGTGCCTGTCACCTTCTTAGCGATATCCGCCCCATATACATGCTATCACACATATGAGTAGGCTCATGAGCATCATACATTTGGGGTTGTTTGGCTGAAATTTTCTCAACCGTATGTTTGCTCTTTGTGCATTGGACATTTGGATGGACATCCAATCACATGCTGATATATTTTCTCCATTTTAGAATGTAAGACGTTTTGTCGAGGAACTATTAACATTAAACACTTGATAAATTTAAGAACGACAAATGCAAATGTCTTCAAGCATCTTGATTATAGGAGACCGGATAACTTTGGCTCAGTTAATACATACTGTATGTAAGATGAGCATGTAATACTTGAGGGTGTGCGATGCGAAAATGTCTTACCCTTCGAGGGGGGCGTGGTACGTGAGTAAGGGGTCGCAGAGACCGGGCTCCAGGGAGCCCGTTTTACCCAAAAAAAAAATCAAAATATATTTAAAAGTTTCAAAAAATGCCATTTTTTTGTACAAATACATATGCATGTTCTTTAAGTATGTATAAATTTTCAGTAACTAATTTGATCATTTGAATGCTACACAAAAAAGACAAAAATCTGACACAAATACAACAAAGAAAAAGCCTATTTCAATATGTGTATTTGTCTTTTTTGTATACATCACATATGAATACATATGTTTATGAAAATTTGTACACGTATACTTTAAGTATATGTCTATATGAAAACATTTTTTCAGATTTTTTTGAGTTATGGAAAAGGTATTTTGGCTGAGAAATGTATATAGAGCTTAGTGGAGCTCGGCCTCTGCGGCCACTTTTCGCGTGGTACGTGTTATATAGGGGATTGCGAGTCCCTGATACGCGTACAATTCTGTTGGAGATACATGACTTGAGGGAGAAGAAGGATAGGAGATAAGAAGTATAGTTACAACCGAATACAGAATTTAAACTACCCATACGGCTATCTACCTTATCTATCTCCTCATACATATCTCATTTGACACCCTCCCTTAATCACAACTTCATCAAGTTGAGATTATGCTTGAAATCTTCAAAACTCCTTGTAGGCAAAGCTTTTGTAAACCCATCTGCCACTTGATCCCTTGAATGAATGAAACGAATGTCCAAGAGTTTATTAGCAACTCTCTTTCTGACAAAATGGAAATCTATTTCAATGTGCTTTGTTCTAGCATGAAATACTGGGTTTGCAGACAAATAAGTGGCACCAAGATTATCACACCATAAGCATGAAGCTTGAGAACTTTTCACACCTAACTCCTTCAAGATTGACTGTACCCAGATGATTTCTGCTGTTGCATTGGCCAAGGCCTTGTATTCTGCTTCAGTGCTTGACCTGGACACTTTGGCTTGTTTTCTGGCACACCATGATATAAGGTTGGGTCCAAAAAATACTGCAAAGCCACCAGTGGAGCGTCCGTCATCCAAACATCCTGCCCAATCTGAATCAGAAAAGGCACTGACAAAAGTAGAGGGTGACTTGCTGACGTTTAGACCAACATTCAAAGTATACTTGACATATCTGACAATGCGCTTAGCTGCAGTCAAGTGAACTGTGGTGGGTGCATGTAGGAACTGACATACTTTGTTGACAGCAAAGGAAATGTCTGGCCTGGTCAATGTTAAGTACTGAAGTGCACCTACAAGACTTCTGTATTTTGTACTATCCTCTGGACCCAAAAGTGTTCCCTCTGTAAGAGATAATTTTTCTGTACTAGAGAGAGGAGTGGGTGTGGGTTTACAACCTTGCAAACCTGTCTTCCTTACCAAATCTGTGGCTATTTTTCCTGAGAAAGATGTAGCCCATCCTTGTGCTGCTTCACCTCAATTCCTAGGAAGTAATGCAATTCTCCTAGATCCTTGAGAGCAAATTCAGCACCTAAATCCTTCAAGAGTCCTGATATTGCCTCATTAGATGAGCTCGTGACAATAATATCATCAACATATATGAGAACAAACATGAAAGTGTTGAACTTGTTATAAATGAACAAGGAGGTGTCAGATTTGAAAGGAACAAAGCCAAGTGTCTGCATCTTTTTACTGAGACGAGAATACCATTGCCTTGGAGCTTGTTTCAGTCCATATAATGCTTTATCTAGCTTGCACACATAGGAAGGTGTATATTTGCATTCAAACCCAGGAGGTTGCTTCATGTACACTTCCTCTTCCAGAACACTGTGAAGAAACGCGTTCGGTACGTCTAATTGTCGAAGGCTCCATCCCCTGGAAACAGCAATAGACAGTACGAGACGAATGGTAGCAGCTTTTACAACTGGACTAAAAGTATCCTTGTAGTCTATGCCATACCGTTGCTTGAAGCCTTTTGCAACTAGTCTAGCCTTATAGCGATCAATGGTTTCATCAGACTTTCTCTTAATTCTGAATACCCACTTGCAGTCAATGAGATTTTTACCTTGCTTGGGGGGAACCAAGTGCCACGTTTTATTTCTTTCGAGTGCCTTATATTCTTCTATCATTGCCTTTTTCCACCTGTCATCGCTGAGAGCATCTTCAATTGTGTTGGGCTCACCTGGTTCACCTGTGGAACAAACTAGACCATATTTGGTTATGTTCTTGTAATTTTTCGGTTGAATCAAACCTTGCTGTAATCTTGTGCGGTGTTTTGGTGAACCAGCAGGATTTACAGCCACAGAGGATCCCGCAGGAGCCAGATCAGCAACAGAACTCGAGGAAGATTCGCCCGCCACTGTCGGTTCTGGATGCACGAGATTTTCTGTGGCTGTGACCCGAGGCGATGGTGGGGGAGACGCCGCAGGGGCCGCAGACGATCCAGGGGCGCCGACCGGCTCATCATGAGCGCGTGATTGCGCGGGCCTGCCTGAATCAGGAGCCGACCCCGCATCCGCCTGGCGCGTGAGGCCGCGCCGCTTGTAGCAAACCGGCTGGTCTGCGAAGCGTGTGCGGTCTGGGCCACTGTCGCGCTGCCGCGTGGCGGCAGGAGACCGGTGCGGGCTGGAGGGTGCATCTCGCCCTGTCAGAGGGGGCCGCGCGTCATGCAGCGGGCCGCTGGAGCCCACGCAACCGACCGCGCCTGGTGCATCTGACGCGGGCGTGCGGCTGGTTGTTGGCACGGATCCTAGAGGCAATTGCCTGGGCATCTGCAGCTCCGATCCCGAGGGGGATTTGCTCCCCTTGCCGCGACACATGTGATGAGGGCCATCTGGATGGATTTTGTCACCGTTTGGGTTGATTTCTTCGCCATTTTCTTCTCTGTTTCCATAGTGTGGTGCTCCTGTAACATCATCAGGTGACTCATGCGCAAGAGGGTTAGCCAACATATGATCACAACAATTATCAACACCCCCTTGATCATAACCAGAGAGACTTGGAGGAAGCAAAAGAATTTCTTTTTGATGTAGAGCACCAGCATTTGGATGAAGATCAGAAAAAGGGAATTTGGTCTCATCAAAAACCACGTCGCGTCATATATAGACTCGACCAGTGGAGATGTCAAGGCACTTTACACCTTTGTGTTGGGCGCTGTACCCAAGGAAAGCACATTGGATTGATCGAAACATGAGCTTGCGTTTGTTGTATGGGCATAGGTTAGGCCAGCACGCACACCCAAACACACGAAGAGTGGAATAGTCAGGTTTGACATGAAGAAGGCGTTCTACTGGAGTTTCATTATTTATGACACGACTAGGGAGCATGTTGATAATGTGTACAACAGTAAGAAACGCTTCGTCCCAAAACTTTAATGGCATGGACGCATGAGCTAAAAGAGCAAGACCAACTTCAACAATGTGACGGTGTTTGCGCTCAGCTGAGCCATTCTGTTGGTGAGCGTGAGGGCATGACACATGGTGTGAGATGCCAAGGGTTTGGAAGAAGGAGTTCAACTTCTCGTATTCCCCTCCCCAATCGGATTGGACATCGATGATTTTGAAATCAAATTTACGCTCAACAAGTGCTTGAAAGTTTTTAAACACTTGGAAAACATCGGATCTTTTCTTAAGAAGATAGATCCAGGAAAACTTGCTATAGTCATCAATAAAGCTTAGGTAGTAAGTGTGCCGACCAACAGAGCTAGGGGCTGGTCCCCAAACATCAGAAAAGATCAATTGTAATGGTTGAGTAGACACACTAGTAGAAATTGGATAGGGGAGTTGATGACTTTTAGCTCGCTGACAAGAATCACAAATAGTTTCAACATTGCGCTCACCAACATACGGGAGCTTATTTTTCCTAAGAAGTTTTTCAACTAAAGCAAAAGAAGCATGTCCTAAACGATCGTGCCATCATGTTGACGAGAGTTTGACAACACCAAAAGCCTGTTTATTGAATCTTGTGCGCTCCGGAATCAACGGGTAAAGCCCTCGAACACATCTACCTCGATAGAGGATTCTCTTCGTGGCCTGATCCTTGATCAAAAAGAAATATGGATGAAATTCAAGAAAAACGTGATTATCAAGAGCAATTCTATGAACAGAAAGAAGGCTTTTATTGGCACTAGGGACATGCAAGATTTTCTTAAGATGAATTTTTCTACGGGGGGTATGAAAAATTGAGTGACCAATGTGGTTAATCCTCATACCTTCACCACTAGCTGTGTGGATTTGATCCTTGCCACGATACTTTTCCTTCATTGTCACCTTTTCAAGTTCATTGGTGATGTGGTTGGTGGCGCCACTGTCGACGTACCAATTGGTGTCGATCCCATAGGAGCCATCCGCAGCAGCAGCAAGTTTGTCCTCGTCTTGGGAGTCGTCGTCGTCGTCGTCGTAGCGATACCAGCAGTCTTTGGCCGTATGCCCAAGCTTACCACAGATCTGGCAGCGAGGTGCATCTGGCCGTGACCTGGTGGAGCCACCGCGACGGCCCCTGTTGTTGCCAGAAGAGGGCCGCCCGCCGCCGCCGCGAGTGCTGGAGTTGCTGTTGCCGTGTCCCCCGCCCGAGGCCTTGCCCCTGTTGCGAGGTGATCCGCGCTGATGCGAGGAGCCGCCGCCGCGGCCACGAAAAGCGGCGTTGGCCGACGACTTGAAGCCGCCCGAGGCCTGGAAAAGCGCCACGCGCTGGTCGAAGTTGCTCATCATGGACAAGAGCTCGCCGAGGGAGACAGGCACGATGCGAGCGTCGAGGGCGGACACCAGGGGCTGGTAGTCCATGTCCAGCCCATGGAGGATGTAGGAGACAAGCTCGTCATCTTGCAGAGGCTTGCCGGCCGCGGCGAGTTCGTCCGCGAGGCCGCGCATGTGGGCGAAGTAAGTGGCGACAGACTGATTCCCCTTCTGCGCGTTGATGAGGGCCGTGCGGATGTTGTTCACCCGGCTGAGAGACTGCGATGAAAACATGCCCGCCAGAGCAGCCCAGAGCGCGGGCGACGTGGTGATCGCGGTCACCTGCACAAGAACCTGTTTGGACAGATTGTTGAGCAGATAACCAAGTACCTGGTGGTCCTCCTTGACCCAGATTGGGTGGAGAGGGTTGGGCGACGAGGACTCCTTCCCGTCTTTGTCCTTGGTGACGAGGAGTCGAGCCGGCTCCGATGTGGTGCCGTCGGCATAGCCAAAGACACCAGCACCCCGCAGCTGCGGCACGATCTGGGCGCGCCACAGAACATAGTTCGTGCGGGTGAGCTTCTCCGTAACCTGTTGGTTGAGGTTTGTGTGGGAGGAGCCGGAGGAAGACATGGCTAGGGCACTAATGGCGATGAGCTAGGCTAGATGAGATTGGAAGAGGAGGCTCTGTATACCATGTGCGATGCGGAAACGTCTTACCCTTCGAGGGGGACGTGGTACGTGTTATATAGGGGATTGCGAGTCCCTGATACGCGTACAATTCTGTTGGAGATACATGACTTGAGGGAGAAGAAGGATAGGAGATAAGAAGTATAGTTACAACCGAATACAGAATTTAAACTACCCATGCGGCTATCTATCTTATCTATCTCCTCATACATATCTCATTTGACAGAGGGAAGGATAGCGCAGATATTTCATTGTTTTAATATTCAATTCAATATAAAATGGACAGTTGTTCTTTGGAATGCGGTTGGGTCTAGGTTCAGAAAAATTCCCCCCATTACAGTGATTATTCCTTTTTACACCATCTTTATTTAGAAATTCTGGTATCCATTCATGTAACAGTTGTTTCTCAGCTTCCGTCTCGGTAATCAATTTTTAGACCACGAGTATGCTGACTGGTCACTTCTCGGCTTAGAACATGGTGTGATTTTCACAAGAGGGTGACAAGAGGGTGATTATTCAATGTGCAGTCCCCTTGCTCCTGAATCGGCTTAAAACATGGTGTGATTTTCACGTTGCCGTCCTGTTTTTTCCTCCATTTTTTCTTGTCTTGTTCTACTGCCATTGTTCTATGGATTTTATCCACTTATTTTCTAGTTTAACACTGCTGGTCATGGGCTGGTCTAAAATTTGTTACATGAAATCCAGATTAAAACAGTTACGAAGTTCAGATTGTTAGAGTTTTCAGATTGTGCATCTTGAGCAATCAAACTGAGCCTATTTTATTCTTACATAATAGTGCTTAGAAGCTCCATCATCTGCTTCATAGTGTCACTACAAGCAAAGAATAGGCATCATCAAGTTTTGTGTCATGGTATTAATTGATTATTGTATACTGTACATGCTATGATAGTTTCAAGAGCGTTCAAGATTTTCATGAAGTCAAACCAAGTTTGCAGGATTATTGAGAAATTGATTTGAACTGTAACAGTAGAACTTTAAATAAGAAGTTATAATGCATGGCACCAAAATTGAGTATTGTGTCTATTTGTAATGGATTTGGCGAGTGATTCGAGTATTGCCGAGATTTAAAACTGCCCAATCATTGAACAATTCAGTTGGCCTATTAGGAATTCAGGCCTGTCCTTGGAGATGGCGAGTGTTTCTACATGAGCTTCATATTTTCCTACCTTGTATTAATCCTTCTCCCTATATCTTGGCAAAGGATGTAAGTTTAGTTATTTAACTCTATTTATCCTAATATACATCAGGAGGAAGTTCTTGATTGGCAGGACACAGTTGAGGAAAGCCGTGTCCTTGTAGCTGTTGAACGAGTTGCTACGCAACATGCACATCTAGGATGGACCCCTGCATTTTCTACGAACTCCAAAGTACGCTCTATCCTTCTGCCTTCCCTGAGACAAACATGCTTGTAAGGGATGATTCTCTTCAAATTGCAGCATGGTTGATTACTTGAAGCTGGGTCTGGCATCTTACTATGTTTGTTTTATCATTTGCAGGACTAAACAGTGTTGGCATGGCACTACAGTTTCATAGCTTGTTCATATAAAGACATAAGTACTCCCTTCATTTCATAATGTAGTGCTTCCTCTATCCTCGTGCTTCAACTTTGACTGTAAATTTAACTACCAAGACCGATTGCGGCGGGAGCGAAAATTATATCAGTGAATTCGTATTCGAAAGAAGTTTTCAATTATATAATTTTTTCTCCTGCCGCAGTTGGTCTCGTTGGTTAAATTTATGGTCAAAGTTGGACCTCAGGAATCGCGGGCGCACTATATTTTAAAATGGAGGGAGTAGTTAATAACGCAACTTTAGCCAAAATGCACCTTAAGAGTTGTTTACATGCAAAATGAGACAATATAATTGCATTCTTTGAACAATGAAAAGATGCATATGTGCGATAATTCATCCTGGAGCCCGGGCTCAACTGCTCCCGGTCAGAAAAAAATTCAAAACAAATACTAGAAAAATTCAAAAAAATCCAATTTTTTTTGTGTGGTAGATAATTTGATGTGTGACGCCCGCCTCAAATTTCAATTCATTTGGATATCTGAGTAGGTCTCGGCAAAAAAGACAAATCGGGTCAAAACAGCTCATGAACAGTAAACTTTTTTACAGACCCCGATTTTGTCTTTTTTGCACAGACTTTCTCAAATGTCCAAACGAGTTGAATTTTTCAGAGAACCTCACGCATCTAATTATCTATCACACACAAAAAATTTGGAATTTTTTGAAATTTTTTGTATTTGTTTTGATTTTTTCCGTGAGCGGGGGTGCAGCTGAGCCCGGGTGCAGATTCGCCGCACTCTGCATATGTGCTGCTACTTATGGCCTAGCGATACTATTCTGACATTAGGGCCCTGTTTGGTTCAGTTTTTATCGACGGATTCTACTACCGCACAGCAGAATCTGAACCAAAGGGCGAACCCAGCAGAATCCGATTCCAAAAATCCGCTAACAAAATCTGAACCAAAAGCGGAAGCAGCCCAGGACGTGCTTTCCAAAATCTGATTCCGCTGCTGGCCAAAATCTAAAAAAGTGGTATCAGCTGGTTTGCCAAATGACCTACATTTTTTCACATCAGATTTTCCACAACTGTTTTTCCACAGCAGATTTTTCACAGCTGCTTTTAGAAATCCACAACCAAACCAAACAGGGCCTAGATGGTTAATGAGTAATGACTGAAGCTTCCCAGGAAGTTATCATACCTGTGTTTGTTCATATCTTCTTATCAACTATTGTTACCAAAGCCGAAGCGTGGTCGACCGTGCCGCCCAGCAAAGGCACCGGCTATGGCTACTCGGCGCAGCTACCGTCTGAGCTGTAAGAAGAAACTGTTTCCGGAGGCCGAGGGGAATATCATGAAGCAAGCAAGGCGCCTGATCATGTCCAAGCGTAGGCTTGCAATCCCAAAGCAGGGCGAATCAGAAGATCAGCGCCTTCTGGCCTACGCGAAGGTGTTTGAGGAACCGCTCTCGCCAGTCCAATTGGAGTCTCTCACTGCTTTGGCTAGGGCTGGCAAAAGTGATGCGCCGGTGCCGGCATGGGCATAGGCGGCACCACATGCAGTGGGTCGATCATGTGTTCCAATGAATGACAACTGGTTAGTGTGGAATGTCAGGGGCCTAAACAACCCAGGGAGAAGGACGGTAGTCAAGGAGTTGGTGTATATCGTAATAATGTAACTCGTGTGTTTGCAAGAGAAAAAATTATTCTTCATTGACAGGGCTGTTGTGCATCAATGTTATGGCACCAGATTCACCGCCTACCTGCCGGCTGATGGGACTAGAGGTGGTGTCCTGATGGCTTGGAAAGGGGATCATTACTCTTTCTCCACCATTGAGATACACGATCATTCAGTGACTGTTGTAGGGGAGACATCACAAGGAGAGCCCATGGGGACTATCACTGTTTATGGACCGCAAGGTTGGGAACAAACAATTACCTTCCTCCAACAACTCAAGCAATCTGTTCAGAGCCTTATCCCATCCGGTACGGCCCTAGCAATCGTTGGCGATTTCAACCTCATTGCATGAGCTGATGACAAGAACAACCCACGGATCAACCGAAGATGCCTTACAGCGTTTCGGAACTTCATCAATGAGCTGCAGCTGAAAGACCTTTACCTGCACGGGCGTAGGTACACTTGGAGCAATGAGCAAGAGCGTGCAACCATGGTGAAGCTAGATCGGATCCTGATAAATGGGGAGTGGGAAGAGGTGATGCCAAACTACATGCTCCAGGCGCTTTCATCTAAAATTTCAGACCACTGCCCTTTACTGCTGAATTGTGAGATCGCGTTCAAACTCAACCGGAGTTTTAGATTTCAGAACCACCGGCTGCAATTGGAGTGTTTCGAGGAAACTGTTCGCAACGCTTGGAATAGGGCACCAACCTCTGGCGACCCGATTGCCACGTACACGTTCGCGGGAAAGCTTGACGCCACGGCCAAAGAGCTTCGACGATGGCAAGCCCAATTCTGTAACGACATCAAATTGAAAGCGGCAATCACCAGTGAACTCATCAGCCAGATGGATAGCGCCATGGATGTTCGAAGTCTGACAACAGAGGAGAGGCAATTTAGAGCACTTCTGAAGGTGCAACGGCTTGGATATGCAGCTCTGGACCGAGCAATATGGAGGAAAAAATCAAGAGTTCAAGGCATTAAAGAAGGGGATGCAGGGGCACGCTTTTTCAAGAACAAGGCATCAGCACGGCGCCGTAAGAACTACATCATCCGGCTTATGGTGGACGGGGTAATCATCACTGACCAAGATGCCAAAGTGAAGGCCATGCACGATTTCTTTGAACCAATCTTTGGGGCGAAAGAAAATAGAGAAAGACGTCTCAATCTGGCGGCGCTTGGCCATGAGAGGATTGATATGACCGATATGGATGCACCATTCACTGAAGAAGAGATCCTCGCCAATATCAAAGAACTGGATGGGAACCGAGCGCCGGGACCTGACGGTTACGCATGCCTCTTTTACCAACGATGTTGGCCCATTACCAAGACCGACCTCATCGCAGCTATTAGGGCAGTACAAGCAGACTCCACGGCCAACCTCCATCGTTTGAATCAAGCAACCATGGTACCGCTGCCCAAAACTGCAGAGGCCATCCACGCCAAAGACTTCAGGCCCATCAGCCTAGTGTGTAGCTTCGCCAAATTGGTGACCAAAATTCTTGCAACACGCCTGCAGCTAAGAATGAAAGACCTGATCAGACCATGTCAGAACGCCTTCATCAAAGGTCGAGCCATTCAAGATAATTTTTGTTACGCCAATGGCATGTCAAAGGCTTTTCTCAGATCCAAAACACCAGCTCTGATGCTCAAAATAGATATTCGGCGAGCATTTGATACGGTCTCCTGGGAGTTCCTGATCGAGTTACTCATGGCGAGGGGCTTTGGAAGAAAATTCACAAATTGCCTTGCTGCCTTGCTCAGCTCGGCATCCACTAAAGTCTTGGTAAATGGAGAGCTATTGGAGAAGATCAGCCCGCAAAGGGGCCTAAGGCAGGGAGATCCTCTCTCCCCGCTCCTGTTCGTTCTTGTGATGGACTGCCTAGCTGTGATGTTTGACAAAGCTGTGAGCATGGGGATCCTGGGACCAAATCGGGCGGCAAAACATACCTTTCAGAACTTCACTGTATGCTGATGACGCGATTACATTCATCAACCCTGCCGGAAGAGAGGTGCTCCTGGTTATGCAACTGCTCCGCCTTTTTGGAGATGCCACGGGGCTGCACACTAACCCGACGAAATCTTCAGTCACCCTATTTGCTGCGACGGGATGGCCCTTAGGCCTTGTACAATGGGAGGTGCTTAGAAAACAAACCAGGCTTTCCTTAAGCACCGATGCTTATTTGTACAGGGTAGAAGCTTAATTAAGCGTCTCTCCTGTAGAAATAGGCATCAGTGCTTCAGAAAAACTCGGTTTATTTTTCTAAGCACCTCTCTAAGCACCTGCCATTGTACAAGGCCTTACAGACCTCATACAAGACCTTGGTTGCCAAATTAAAGATTTCCCATGCAAATATCTTGGCATTCCTCTATCAAACTCCAAACTGAAAAGAGGGGATATGCAGCGATCTGCGACCAAATTGTGGGGAGGATGAAAGGATGGAAACTAGTATTGCTTTCCCTTGATGGGCGGTTGGACTTGGTCAAGAGCGTCCTATTGGTGATGCCAGTGTTCCAAATGATAGATCTTCATCTGCCGGCATGGCTGGCAAAATTGATCGACAAGGTTCGTCGTGGTTTTCTGTGGGAAGGCAGCGAAGTGGCAGCTGGAGGGAAGTGTCTTGTCAACTGGAAGCTGGTATGCAGGCCAAAGAAATTTGGGGGCCTAGGAATCACCAACCTAGTGGCCCAAAGTATGGCTCTCAGAATGAGATGGCTATGGCAGTCATGGAACGATCAACACAAGCCATGGCAAGGGCTCGAACTCCCGATTGACCCCAAAACAACAACCCTCTTCAACGCCTCTGTTGTTTTCCATCTTGGCAAGGGAGAGCGGATTTTATTTTGGAAGGAGCCTTGGCATCACGGAGTTAGTTTGCAACATGCTTACCCCGCGCTCTTCGGGCACTACACATGGAAAAATCTCATAGTGGCGCAGGCCATTGGCGATGGAAGATGGATCAGACACCTAAAACGTAACCTGTCTGCACAAGCAACAAGAGAATTCACAGCCTTGTGGACAGCCATTAACAAGACTGTCTTCCGCGATGAGCCTGACCAGGTGAGCTGGAAATGGATGGCCAATGGCGAATATTCATCCAAATCGGCCTACCTAATGCAATTTGAAGGCTGCATCAGAGCCGGTTTTAGCAACTTCATATGGAAATCTGATGCACCGGGTAAATGCAAGATCTTTTCCTGGCTAGCCATGCTTGGCAGATGCAACACTACCGACATGATTGCGAAAAAGGGGTGGCCGCATGACGCGGCTTGCGCCCTCTGCAATGGACCCAGGGAAGATGTGCTTCACTTGCTGGCAACATGCCCCTTCTCGATCCAAATTTGGCGGGCGATCCCGCGCTATTGCAACTTGCGGCTAGACCTAGCACCGTCTCCAACCGCCACATCTATCACACAATGGGCGGAACAGACCACCACCATGATCACCGGAGCGGAAAGTGCGGTAAACTATTTTCTGAGACAATATTGTAAACTGCCTTACTGTTACCTTTTAAGGCAATATTGAAAACTGCCTAACTGTTATCTTTTAAGGCAACTAGCAAGATGCCCGTGCATTGCACGGAACATCAAGATGCATTTGTATGAGTAGTTTATCTTGTGAGAGAAAAGGTTGAACGAGGGAAGACCTTATTTGCAAATGTGAAAAGGGGTGTGGGTATCTTTTTGCAAAATTGCCATAGTTTCCTTCCTAGATATAAATTGGACGGCCTATATTGAAAGATGGCAGGCACACCATCATCACCAACTCTGATTTTTTATAATAATATTGATAACGGAAATGCCTTGCTTTAATCCTTTAAGGCAATCTGAAAAAGTGAGTTAATGTACTTTTTGAGGCAATTTTGGAACTGCATTGGTGGATTATTTAAGGCACTCTTACAAACTATCTTTTTTTATGGGAAAACTTCCTATCTATTCATCTTCAATCATGGCAGTACAACAAACACTAGAAATAAAAATTACATCCAGATCCGTAGACTACCTAGCGACGACTATAAGCACTGAAGCGAGTCGTCATCGTCCCTCCATCGCCAGAGTCGAGCACAACTTGTTGTAGTATACATTCGAAAAGTCGTCGTGCTAAGACCCCATCGGACCAGCACCCTAGAACAACAACCGCTGCCGATGAAGAATAACGTAGATTGGAAGGATCCAAACCGAAGACACGAACGTAGACGAACAACGACGAGATCCGAGCAAATCCACCAAAGATATATCCATCGGAGACACATCTCCACACGCCCATCAACGATGCTAGACGCACCACCGGAACGGGGACTAGGCGGAGAGACCTCCATTCCATCTTCAGGGAGCCGCCGTCGTCTCGCCTTCCTAAGCAGGACACATACCCTAACAAGATTAAAAAAAATAACTAAAACCGAAGCCCTTCCGCCGGCCCTTGCCCGGATCCACCGCGCCTCCATGGCCCTAGGGCCACCGGAGATGAGGCGAACCTGCGCCGGCACCAGCGAGAGGCACGAACCCTAACTTTCTTTTTTGGAGGAGGAGGAGGAGAAGGAGGAGGAGGCCCTAAGTAATCGAATGACTTTAAGAGAAGTTCCCGTGAATCTCCTACAAACTACTCCCTCCGTCCTATAATGTAGGATGTTTTTTGACACTAGTGTAGTGCCAAAAAAGTCTTACATTATGGAACGGAGGGAGTACCTAACATTATCTTTCGTGACATCATTATATTGGCACTTTTAAAATTGCCTTCAAAAATCAATAAAGGCAAAATGATGATTATTTAAGGCATTTTTCGTCGCCTCTGAAAATCAGTACTCCCAAGTAAGGCTTTCGTCGTCGAGGCCGGAGTAGTGGAGTTGATAGTAAGGGAGAACTAATCCAACCATTTTATAATTTTCCCCATATATACATCAGAAAAAGGAAATAAAGAATCAGTAGTGGAGTTGATAGTAAGGGAGAACTAATCCAATGCATGTTGGAGTCCATTACCTGGGTAACGGAGTTACTGGGTGATGCCTCCGCATCAGGAACTATTGTGTATCTAGTTCAATACCATATTAAAGTGTATACCTTTTTTGGGGGGGAATTAGGAAATACTAAGAGATCTTATCGTTTAGACGTGTGGACGAGAATGGGGCACAATATATGCACCACAAAAAATATGAAATGTGGGGGGACGGCAGGCATGCCCAACGTCCTATAAATACCCTTGCAGCCCGTAGTCACTCCTCACCAAGGCATTTCTCGGTGTCCAAATAAGCGCACTAGCGAGCAAAGTTTGTTAGTAGACAGAAATCAAGCAAGGCTTTCGGTATGGCTTTGAGGACAGCACTGCTGTGCCTTCTTGGCATGCTGATAGCTTCCCCTGCCATTGCCGTTTCTGATTCTGGTATCTACTACCAGATTGGTTTGATGGTATGGACGTGCAAATCATGATAACATAGTGGCGAATTGTCCGTATTTTATTTGTTTTTATTGCATCATTCAAAATTTCTACACATGATAGTTACCATTCAGTTGTTCACTGTACGTGCATATGCCTCACCTAGGACGTGTAGTATGTGTGAACCATCTTGACATGCGAGATTATCATGCACGTGGTTTTATGGACCACCTGTTTGTCGAGGCCATTGGTTATATATATATTGTTAATCGAGTATTTCACCACTGAAAAGCTCCCATCATCCAGAATAATAATGCTTCTAAAACATGACTCACAAGCAATGTAATAATCCATGGACACAGTGGCCGGGAGCATACTGCGCGCAGACCACCCGCGGGTGCTGCATGCCCAGGAGCCCCGTGGTGCCGGCGACCGACTTCTACGTATCGGGCTTTACCGTCTTCAACGCGACGACCGACGCCCCGGAGACCAGCTGCAGCGGCACTCCTTTCAACTCCGGCGAGGTAACTAATTTCCAATCCAGCGCTTTGCGGATTCTTACCACTGTGATGCATGCAATGTTTTGCGTTTACCGCAGATTCTGGAAATCAGCGGTCTGAGGCAGTTCTGGAGCAACATCAAGTGCCCCAGCAACAACGGCCAGAGCAGCTGGAAGAGCGCCTGGAAGACGTCCGGCGTCTGCTCCGGCCTCGACGACAAGGCCTACTTCCAAGCCGCCATTGCCCTCCGTAGCAAGATCAACCCCCTCTCTCGCCTCGTTTCCAAAGGTGACGCATGCATGCATCCATGGCTCATGACTGCCGTTTTCTTGGAAAGAAAATCATCACCATTGATACGTACTGGTATTGTCATTGCAGGGATCAAGCCGGACTTTGGCCTGTACAGCTTGGAGAAGATCAAGAAGGTTATCCAGGCGGGCACCGGCGTGACGCCGGTGATCCAGTGCAGCAAAGGGCCGTTCGATAAGTTCCAGCTGTACCAGATCTTCATCTGCGTGGCCGGGGACGCCAAAACGCTCATCGAGTGCCCGAAACCGCAGAAGTTCACGTGCTCCGACGAGATCCTCTTCCACCCCTTCAAGAAGTGGATGCTAAAGCAGGCCGCGTCCTCGGTGTCCTACGCCGAAGCATTCGAGGTGGCGGGCGCCGCCATGGGATACTGAGCTGCAGCTGCAGACCAGTAGCCGGTCGGGCCCCTGACCGGCCTCGTCTTGTGATTTGCGTTCCAGCGAATAATTAATAGTAGTAGTATATGCATGAAATAATGTTCTTGCCTTTCCGGACGTTCATCTGGCGCGTGGTGTGATAATAATGTAATCCGAGGGTACCGCAATATTTGATTACCAAGTCGATCTGTAACGCTTTCTTGAATAATAATAATAATAATAATAATAATAATAATAATAATAATAATAATAATAATACAATAGTACATTGATATGTGTCTTTCTTTTTCTTTCGAGATACATCCTACCATCCGGGATAATTACCCCACATGTCTCATATACTATCATGTAGTAGTATATATATATACTACTTTGTCATCCACGGCTTCAGACTAGGATCCTTGCATCACGTCCTCTCGCTTGATCCGCGTCATCGTTTACCTCTCGAGGCCGCTCCTATGACCATCTCGTCCACCGCGCCGGGATATTTCCCCGCCGCCACCGTCTGCCCTCCTAGATCTACTTCCACGTCATCGACAACCATCGCTACTGCAGCACCCTCAACGTCTAAGCAGATGCTTACACGACGCCACACTAGAGGCGGTACTCTTTCGTATCTGCTCAAGTTATTTATCTCAGTAAGAAAATAGACCGCCACTGCTTTAATGTGATTTCTTGTCCATCACTTAGAATCTTACTTGTTAGTTGAAAGCAAACATTGGTTGCGAAGTTGCTTTACATCTTCAGATCCGCCATGGCATGCTCAACACTATACTGGCAATGCTTATGGTTTTTCCCTTTTATATTCCACATTAGCTTAAATGACAGTCGATTGAATTTCAATTCGGGGTTAGTCCATTTTTGAGAGTTCGCCGTATGGAAGGAAGGGGCTCACCAGAGGGCTGCCTCATTATCTATCTTAGGGTTTTGGGTGGGGACAGTGGTTGGGAGGGGGCGGTCGTCGGGCTGTGGTGGGGTCTCACCGAAGGCAAAACTTGACGCAGGTGGGGGGTGGGGGTGGCTAGAGGGATGGCTAGGGGCGGCGGAAGACCAGCGGTGGTGGGTGGTTCAAGGGAGGGCGGGGCCGGTGGTTCGGTTGGTGGCCCGTGCGATGGTCTGTAGGGGAAGAATAAGAGGTGAGGAAGAAGAAGGGTTAGGAGACGTAGGATCTTCATCCAACCGCCTGAAATTGTCGACTGGCCCAAATGACGAAAGTTAGGCGACTTGCATATAGACATTCCCTTTATATTCAGTACCATCTTCCTAGGTGCTACGGGACGTGCTAGCACTGCTTCTCAACTCATCAAGCTAAAAAACATGCCACTCATAATTCCAGACTTAGTTGCTCAAATACGAATATGATATGGCGCCGATGTTACTAAAACAGAGAACATTTAATTGGTCAGCTAACGTTCCTACTTTACTTTTGAAAAGCACGTGCGCCACATATAGAGAGCCAACAGAGTGTTGCATTGTTTATGCTCTTTGGTTCATCATGTGTGGGCAATGAACATTTTATTATCCAAAATCTGCTTACTCTTCTTTAGCATGTTCCTCTTTTGTTCTTCTTTAATAAGTATTCTCTCTCATTTCTAAATATAAGTCGTTGTAGAGATTCCTCCATGAACTACATGTTGGGGAACATAGTAATTTCATTTTTTTTTCTTACGCACACGCAGGGTCATGGTGATGCATATCAACGAGAGGGGAGAGTGTTGTCTACGTATGTAGCGACCAGACCTCAAACAGTCTGATCTCTGTGCTTCAGTGTCATCCCTGGATCAGTAATGCTGACACGCACAGTACTTGAAGGATTTATAACAGAGTAGCAATCACACACTTAGTACATCGAATGTCTCAAAAGAGAACTTATTACAATAATATGGCTTAAGGCCATCTAATAACGATAATAGCGGAAGACTTGAAATATAAGTGAGTCCATCAACTCCAACGACATCACTGAGTATAGAACCACGACCTATAAGGCACCTTAATCGTCGTCTGAAAAGTCTGCAACATGAACGTTGCAGCCCGAAACGGGTCAGCACATGAAATATGCTGGCAAAGTAATACATAGAGAGTAATGAAAGAATAAGACTATACTACATGCATATTTGGCTGGTGGAAAGCTCTATGGTTACAGTTTTGCGTAAAGCCGAATTTTCCTACTGCAAAGGAATAACTTTTATTTAACTATCATGGTAGTTGTCAAACATTGAGAGTGTAGACACCCTCTCAATCCCAATTAAGCATCATCATTAAAACCCAACAATATTAATTAGAGTAACATGATGAGATTCACATGATAATCCAAGTACTAGATACTCAAGATGTCCATAACCGGGGACACGACTAATCATGATTAGTTTATACACTCTGCAGAGGTTTGCGCACATTTCCCCACAAGACTCGATCTCCTCCGTTGGGATTCTCGCACTACATGATGTTTGAGAAACGGATGACCGAGATATAGTCTTTCAGAAGTGCTAGCACCTTTCGAACGGGTAGACCGTACCAACCTACATCCCCTACATCTGCTAGTCTACCACTGTAAGAGTTCGCACGACTTAGTCAACTATGCTAGAGCCCATAGTAGCTTGTGGCTGCACACGGAAGTTTCAAGCGAGAGGACGTGTAGTATGTGTGAACCATCTTGACATGCGAGATTATCATGCACGTGGTTTTATGGACCACCTGTTTGTCGAGGCCATTGGTTATATATATATTGTTAATCGAGTATTTCACCATTGAAAAGCTCCCATCATCCAGAATAATAATGCTTCTAAAACATGACTCACAAGCAATGTAATAATCCATGGACACAGTGGCCGGGAGCATACTGCGCGCAGACCACCCGCGGGTGCTGCATGCCCAGGAGCCCCGTGGTGCCGGCGACCGACTTCTACGTATCGGGCTTTACCGTCTTCAACGCGACGACCGACGCCCCGGAGACCAGCTGCAGCGGCACTCCTTTCAACTCCGGCGAGGTAACTAATTTCCAATCCAGCGCTTTGCGGATTCTTACCACTGTGATGCATGCAATGTTTTGCGTTTACCGCAGATTCTGGAAATCAGCGGTCTGAGGCAGTTCTGGAGCAACATCAAGTGCCCCAGCAACAACGGCCAGAGCAGCTGGAAGAGCGCCTGGAAGACGTCCGGCGTCTGCTCCGGCCTCGACGACAAGGCCTACTTCCAAGCCGCCATCGCCCTCCGTAGCAAGATCAACCCCCTCTCTCGCCTCGTTTCCAAAGGTGACGCATGCATGCATCCATGGCTCATGACTGCCGTTTTCTTGGAAAGGAAATCATCACCATTGATACGTACTGGTATTGTCATTGCAGGGATCAAGCCGGACTTTGGCCTGTACAGCTTGGAGAAGATCAAGAAGGTTATCCAGGCGGGCACCGGCGTGACGCCGGTGATCCAGTGCAGCAAAGGGCCGTTCGATAAGTTCCAGCTGTACCAGATCTTCATCTGCGTGGCCGGGGACGCCAAAACGCTCATCGAGTGCCCGAAACCGCAGAAGTTCACGTGCTCCGACGAGATCCTCTTCCACCCCTTCAAGAAGTGGATGCTAAAGCAGGCCGCGTCCTCGGTGTCCTACGCCGAAGCATTCGAGGTGGCGGGCGCCGCCATGGGATACTGAGCTGCAGCTGCAGACCAGTAGCCGGTCGGGCCCCTGACCGGCCTCGTCTTGTGATTTGCGTTCCAGCGAATAATTAATAGTAGTAGTATATGCATGAAATAATGTTCTTGCCTTTCCGGACGTTCATCTGGCGCGTGGTGTGATAATAATGTAATCCGAGGGTACCGCAATATTTGATTACCAAGTCGATCTGTAACGCTTTCTTGAATAATAATAATAATAATAATAATAATAATAATAATAATAATACAATAGTACATTGATATGTGTCTTTCTTTTTCTTTCGAGATACATCCTACCATCCGGGATAATTACCCCACATGTCTCATATACTATCATGTAGTAGTATATATATATACTACTTTGTCATCCACGGCTTCAGACTAGGATCCTTGCATCACGTCCTCTCGCTTGATCCGCGTCATCGTTTACCTCTCGAGGCCGCTCCTATGACCATCTCGTCCACCGCGCCAGGATATTTCCCCGCCGCCACCGTCTGCCCTCCTAGATCTACTTCCACGTCATCGACAACCATCGCTACTGCAGCACCCTCAACGTCTAAGCAGATGCTTACACGACGCCACACTAGAGGCGGTACTCTTTCGTATCTGCTCAAGTTATTTATCTCAGTAAGAAAATAGACCGCCACTGCTTTAATGTGATTTCTTGTCCATCACTTAGAATCTTACTTGTTAGTTGAAAGCAAACATTGGTTGCGAAGTTGCTTTACATCTTCAGATCCGCCATGGCATGCTCAACACTATACTGGCAATGCTTATGGTTTTTCCCTTTTATATTCCACATTAGCTTAAATGACAGTCGATTGAATTTCAATTCGGGGTTAGTCCATTTTTGAGAGTTCGCCGTATGGAAGGAAGGGGCTCACCAGAGGGCTGCCTCATTATCTATCTTAGGGTTTTGGGTGGGGACAGTGGTTGGGAGGGGGCGGTCGTCGGGCTGTGGTGGGGTCTCACCGAAGGCAAAACTTGACGCAGGTGGGGGGTGGGGGTGGCTAGAGGGATGGCTAGGGGCGGCGGAAGACCAGCGGTGGTGGGTGGTTCAAGGGAGGGCGGGGCCGGTGGTTCGGTTGGTGGCCCGTGCGATGGTCTGTAGGGGAAGAATAAGAGGTGAGGAAGAAGAAGGGTTAGGAGACGTAGGATCTTCATCCAACCGCCTGAAATTGTCGACTGGCCCAAATGACGAAAGTTAGGCGACTTGCATATAGACATTCCCTTTATATTCAGTACCATCTTCCTAGGTGCTACGGGACGTGCTAGCACTGCTTCTCAACTCATCAAGCTAAAAAACATGCCACTCATAATTCCAGACTTAGTTGCTCAAATACGAATATGATATGGCGCCGATGTTACTAAAACAGAGAACATTTAATTGGTCAGCTAACGTTCCTACTTTACTTTTGAAAAGCACGTGCGCCACATATAGAGAGCCAACAGAGTGTTGCATTGTTTATGCTCTTTGGTTCATCATGTGTGGGCAATGAACATTTTATTATCCAAAATCTGCTTACTCTTCTTTAGCATGTTCCTCTTTTGTTCTTCTTTAATAAGTATTCTCTCTCATTTCTAAATATAAGTCGTTGTAGAGATTCCTCCATGAACTACATGTTGGGGAACATAGTAATTTCATTTTTTTTTCTTACGCACACGCAGGGTCATGGTGATGCATATCAACGAGAGGGGAGAGTGTTGTCTACGTATGTAGCGACCAGACCTCAAACAGTCTGATCTCTGTGCTTCAGTGTCATCCCTGGATCAGTAATGCTGACACGCACAGTACTTGAAGGATTTATAACAGAGTAGCAATCACACACTTAGTACATCGAATGTCTCAAAAGAGAACTTATTACAATAATATGGCTTAAGGCCATCTAATAACGATAATAGCGGAAGACTTGAAATATAAGTGAGTCCATCAACTCCAACGACATCACTGAGTATAGAACCACGACCTATAAGGCACCTTAATCGTCGTCTGAAAAGTCTGCAACATGAACGTTGCAGCCCGAAACGGGTCAGCACATGAAATATGCTGGCAAAGTAATACATAGAGAGTAATGAAAGAATAAGACTATACTACATGCATATTTGGCTGGTGGAAAGCTCTATGGTTACAGTTTTGCGTAAAGCCGAATTTTCCTACTGCAAAGGAATAACTTTTATTTAACTATCATGGTAGTTGTCAAACATTGAGAGTGTAGACACCCTCTCAATCCCAATTAAGCATCATCATTAAAACCCAACAATATTAATTAGAGTAACATGATGAGATTCACATGATAATCCAAGTACTAGATACTCAAGATGTCCATAACCGGGGACACGACTAATCATGATTAGTTTATACACTCTGCAGAGGTTTGCGCACATTTCCCCACAAGAATCGATCTCCTCCGTTGGGATTCTCGCACTACATGATGTTTGAGAAACGGATGACCGAGATATAGTCTTTCAGAAGTGCTAGCACCTTTCGAACGGGTAGACCGTACCAACCTACATCCCCTACATCTGCTAGTCTACCACTGTAAGAGTTCGCACGACTTAGTCAACTATGCTAGAGCCCATAGTAGCTTGTGGCTGCACACAAAAACTTAAGAACTCCAGCCGCTAGAGCCCTTAGTCAACTAACCAGAAAGTTCAACTTAAGAACTCTGGTTTGCAAAAAAAAAATCAAATCGAACGAAGCAACGAAAGTCAAACGGCGAAAAAAACAAGCTTCGTTTACTAATCTGGATCTAGGTCAAATTTTACAGAGGCAAAAACTTGTTTGAGTTGATTAAACGGAAAGAGGTTTTCGAGATGAAACTCCAGCCGCTTGAATCGCCCGATTCCGATAAACGAGCAAAAAGTTATACTAGAACGAAAATCGAATCAGAAATCGCGATCAGGAATAATCGCGGAAAATCCGAGAAAAAGAAAAACGACGAACAGATTAACGAACAAACGTTCATTTTCTGTAAGTAAACGGTGAACGCGTCCGTTAAAACGAACGAACGAGCGAACGCTCGCTAAATAAACCAAACCGGAAATAAACCGATCTATATAAAAAAAGATCTAAAAATAAAAACCGATGAAAAACCGAACGGAAAACCGAACGGTTTCCTAGGGAAAACCGGCGGCGGCGGCGGGGTCAACCTCGGCGGCGGCGAGGTCCGGCAGCGGGGCGGCGGCTCCGGCGTGCGGCGGCGCGGGGTGGCGGCTCCGGCGTGGGACGGCGGCACGGGGCGGCGCGGCGATGCGGCGGCGCGGGGCGGCGGCGGCTGCGGCGGCGGCGACGGGCTAGGGTTAGGGCGCGGCGCGGCTTGGGGTTTAACGGGCTCGGGGCGGCGACTTTTAAAGGCCCGGCCGGACAGGGTCCTGGCCGAACACGACCCAAAGTCGGTTACGCGTTTTTTTAAATAGTTACACGCAGAAAAGCAAATAAAAGAAATACTAAACAGACTCCAAAAATCTCGAAATAAATTTTCCCCGACTTCTAAAATCAAGACGAACAGGATGAACATTTATTTGGGGCCTAAATGCAATTTTTAAAAACACACATTTTTCCTAAATTCAAATAAAATAGCAAATAACTCCAAAATAAAATCTTATTTGATTTTATTATTAAATCCTCAATATTTCTTTATTTTGGGAAAGTCATTTTATTCCATCTCTCATATTTTTATGATAGAAATAATTGAAGATAGAATAAATAAAATCAAATGATCCTATTTTCAAAATTTGAGAAAACTCAAATATGAAAATAACGAAATCCCCAACTCTCTCCGAGGGTCCTTGAGTTGCATAGAATTTTCTAGGATCAAACCGAAAGCAAAATAAAATATGATATGCAGTGATGATCTAATGTATAACTTTCTAAATTGAAAATTTGGGATGTTACAACCTACCCCCTTAAGATGAATCTCGCCCTCGAGATTTGGGTTGGGTAGAAAATAGGTGAGGGTGGTCCTTCAGCAGTTCTTCCTCTCGCTCCTAGGTGGCTGCATCCTCGGTGTGGTGGCTCCACTGAATTTTGCAGAACTTGATAACCTTGCTGCGGGTGACTCGGCTGGCATACTCAAGAATCTTGACTGGTTTCTCCTCATAGGTCAAATCACTGTCCAACTGAATCGCTTCCAGCGGCACTGTATCTCTCAGCGGTATATCAGCCATCTCTGTGTGGCATTTCTTCAACTGGGAAACGTGGAATACATCGTGAACTCCTGACAATTCTTCGGGCAATTCCAATTTGTAGGGTACTTCTCCCATACGCTCCAAAAACCTTGTATGGTTCTACAAAACGTGGCGCTAACTTTCCCTTAACTCTAAAGCGCTTAACTCCCCGAAGGGGAGATACTCAAAGATAAACTCGGTCTCCGACTTCGTAAACTGTCTCCTTGCGTTTAGAATCTGCGTAGCTCTTCTGCCTGGACTGGGCTACCTTGAGCCTATCGCGAATCAATTTCACCTTCTGTTCAGACTCCTTAATCAAATCCGGTCCAAACAACTGGCGGTCTCCAATTTCATCCCACAATAATGGGGTCCTGCACCTCCTTCCGTACAAGGCTTCGAAAGAGGCCATCTTCAAGCTGGATTAATAACTGTTGTTGTAAGAGAACTTTGCATATGGCAAATTATCGTCCCAACTAGATCTGTAATCTAGCGCACAAGCTCTTAGCATATCCTTTAAAATCTGATTGACTCTCTCGGTCTGTCCATCTGTCTGGCGATGAAAAGCTGTACTGAACTCTAGCCTGGTACCCAAAGTTTCGTGCAACTGATTCCAGAACTGGATGCTCCTTGGAACTCCATGTAGACATACAATCCTGGTCATGTATATCTTTTCCAACTTAGCATTGGTGTAGGTAGTCTTCACTGGGATGAAATGAGCTACCTTTGTCAAACGATCGACTACTACCCAAATCGAGTCATAGCCTGAACGAGTTCTGGACAATCCTGTAATAAAATCCATGCCTAGCTTATCCCACTTCCATTCGGGTATTGGCAATGGCTGTAACAATCCCGCTGGCTTCTGATGCTCCGCCTTTACACTCTGACATACATTACAAATTGCTACATACTCCGCAATATCCTTCTTCATTCTGGTCCATCAGAAAGTATCCTTCAAATCCAAATACATCTTGGTATTTCCTGGATGAATCGAATATGGTGAATCATGGGCCTCCTGGATAATTAACTTCCTGATCTCCGGGTCATTGGGCACATAAACACGGTCTTCAAACCATAGGGTATCGTGCTCATCCTCATGAAATCCTTTAAATTTTCTTTTGCTCATCTTCTCCTTTATAGAGGCAACCTCCTTGTCCATCAAAGTAGACTGAATCTCCAATGCTGCTACATAGCCTCTTGGAACTATCTCCAAACATAGCTCACGAAGGACCTCGGCTAACTCCTTCGGTAAATCTCCCATCATTAGGGTGTTGACATGGCTTTTACGGCTCAGCGCATAGGCTACTACGTTAGCCTTTCCGGGATGATAATGCAATCTCATGTCATAATCCTTGATAAGCTCCAATCATCTCCTTTGCCTGAGATTTAGCTCCTTCTGCGTGAAGATATACTTCAAACTCTTGTGATCTGTGTATACTTCATAATGGTTTCCAATGAGAAAATGTCTCCAAGTCTTTAATGCATGCACTACAGCTGCTAACTCCAAATCATGCATGGCATAATTCAATTCATGAGGCTTAAGCTGTCGTGAGGCATATGAAACAACTCTTCCCTCCTGCATAAGCACTGCTCCAAGTCCTCGACGTGAAGCATCGCAATACACCTCATAATCCTTGTTCTGATCCGGCAAAATCAACACTGGTGATGTAACCAAATGTTTCTTCAACTCCTGGAAACTGGCCTCACATTCCTCAGTCCATTTGAACTTGGTATCCTTCTTCAACAACTCCGTCATAGGCTTCGCAATCTTCGAGAAATTTTCAATGAACCTTTGGTAGTAGCCTGCAAGTCCAAGAAAATCCGGATCTCTCCAACTGTTGTTGGGGCTTCCCAATTTGTCACAGTGTCAACCTTGGTGGGATCTACTGCTATACCTTCTCCAGATATAACGTGTCCGAGGAATCCAACTTCCTTCAACCAAAACTCACATTTGCTAAACTTGGCATATAACTGATGTTCTCTGAGCTTCTCAAGTACCAAACGCAAATGCTCCTTATGATCCTCTTCATTCTTCGAGTAAACCAGAATATCATCAATGAACACTACGACGAACTTATCCAAAAACTCCATAAACACTTTGTTCATCATGTTCATAAAATAGGCAGGTGCGTTAGTCACACCAAATGACATAACGGTATACTCGTACAACCCATACCTGGTGGTAAAAGCCGTCTTAGGTATATTCTATTCTCGAATCTTCAACTGATGGTATCCTGACCGCAGATCGATCTTGGAAAATACCTTAGCTCCTTGCAATTGATCGAACAGATCATTCATCATCGATAGTGGGTACTTGTTCTTGATTGTTACTTCATTCAATCCTCGATAATCAAGAACCATCCTTAACGATCCATCCTTTTTCTCCACTAGAAGTACTGGCGATCCCCAAGGCGACGAACTTGGGCGAATATAACGTTTATCCAGTAACTCTTTAATCTGCTTCTTAATCTCCTCCAAATCCTTTGCGGGCATCCTGTATGGTCTCTTAGATATTGGCCCTGTGCCTGGCAAAAGTTCAATAAAAAACTCAATATCTCTATCCGATGGCATGCCTGGTAACTCCTCTGGAAATACGTCAGGGAAATCCTTCACCACTGGTACTTCCTCCTGTACAACTCCTGTTAAGGAATTCACTTGAGTCCTCTTAGGCACATGCCGGGATACATACTTGATCCTTCTTCCTTCTGGGGTGGTAAGCAAAATCGACTTACTGGCGCAATCGATGTTTCCTCCATTCCCATTACCATTCTTGGGTCCATTATGATTGTGCGAGATTCCTCCCCCGTGGGTATGCTGAAAAGGTTCTCCCGGTTTAGGGGTAAAGCGTGGCTTCTGCTGAGCTCCAGAATTGTACTTCCCTTGTCCATACTTCCTCTTACGGTTTTCAATCTGCTGCTGCTTCCCTTCAATCATAAGAGCGCGATCTACCAATTCCTGGCAGTTGTTGAAGCTTGCTACCATCAACTGCATGCTTAACTCATCATTCAGTCCTTCCAGAAACTTCTCCTGCTTAGCTGCTGATAACCCACAAGAATAGGGAATCGCAACAGCTTTCGAGGGTAGAGTATTCAACCCAAATTATTGATTCGACACAAGGGGAGCCAAAGAATATTCTCAAGTATTAGCAGCTGAGTTGTCAATTCAACCACACCTGGAAACTTAGTATCTGCAGCAAAGTGTTTAGCAGCAAAGTAATATGATAGTGGTGGCAGCGGCAACAAAAGTAAAGACAACAAAAGTAATGTTTTTGGTATTTCATAGTGATTGTAACAGTAGCAGCAGGAAAGTAAATAAGCGTAAACCAGTATATGGAAAACTCGTAGGCACCTGATCAGTGATGGATAATTATGCTGGATGCGGTTCATCATGTAACAATCATAACATAGGGCGACACAGAACTAGCTCCAATTCATCAATGTAATGTAGGCATGTATTCCGTATATAGTCGTACATGCTTATGGAAAAGAACTTGCATGACATCTTTTATCCTACCCTCCCGTGGCAGCGGGGTCCTATTGGAAACTAAGGGATATTAAGGCCTCCTTTTAATAGAGAACCGGAACAAAGCATTAGCACATAGTGAATACATGAACTCCTCAAACTATGGTCATCACCGAGAGTGGTCCCGATTATTGTCACTTCGGGGTTGCCGGATCATAACACATAGTAGGTGACTATAGACTTGCAAGATAGGATCAAGAACTCACATATATTCATGAAAACATAATAGGTTCAGATCTGAAATCATGGCACTCGGACCCTAGTGACAAGCATTAAGCATAGCAAAGTCATAGCAACATCAATCTCAGAACATAATGGATACTAGGGATCAAACCCTAACAAAACTAACTCGATTACATGATAAATCTCATCCAACCCATCACCGTCCAGCAAGCCTACGATGGAATTACTCACGCACGGCGGTGAGCATCATGAAATTGGTGATGGAGGATGGTTGATGATGATGACTGCGACGAATCCCCCTCTCCGGAGCCGCGGACGGACTCCAGATCAGCCCTCCCGAGAGGATTTAGGGCTTGGCGCCGACTCCGTATCGTAAAACGCTTTGATTTCTTCTCTTTTTTTCTCTCTGAAAGCAAATATATAGAGTTGGAGTTGGCGTCGGAGGGCATCCAGGGGGCCCACGAGGTAGGGGGTCGCGCCCTAGGGGGGGGGGGGGCGCTCCCCCACCCTCGTGAGAAGGGTGTGGGCCCCCTGGTCTTCATCTTTGGCGAGGATTTTTTTTATTTTTTCTAAGATGTTCCGTGGAGTTTCAGGTAATTCCGAGAATATTTTTTTCTGCACATAAAACAACATCATGGCAATTCTGCTGAAAACAGCGTCAGTCCGGGTTAGTTCCATTCAAATCATACAAGTTAGAGTCCAAAATAAGGGGAAAAGTGTTTGGAAAAGTAGATACGACGGAGACGTATCAACTCCCCCAAGCTTAAACCCTTGCTTGTCCTCAAGAAATTCAGTTGACAAACTGAAAGAAAGAAAAACTTTTACAAACTCTGTTTGCTCTTGTTATTGTAACTATGTGAAGCCAGCATTCAAGTTTTCAGCATAGATCATAACTAACCACATTTGCAATAATTCTCAGGTCTCATAATTACTCATATCAATAGCATAATCAACTAGCAAGTCATAATAATAAATGTCGAATGACAACACTTTCTCAAAACAATCATAATATGATATAACAAGATGGTATCTCGCTAGCCCTTTCTGAGACCGCAAAACATAAATGCAGAGCACCTTTAAAGATCAAGGACTGACTAGACATTGTAATTCATGGTAAAAGAGATCCAATCATAGTCATACCCAATATAAATTAACAGTGATGAATGCAAATGACGGCTGTGCTCTCCAGCTAGTGCTTTTTAATAAGAGGGTGATGACTCAACATAAAAGTAAATGGATAGGCCCTTCGCAGAGGGAAGCAGGGATTTGTAGAGGTGCCAGAGCTCGGTTTTGAAATAGAGATAAATTGTATTTTGAGCGGTATACTTTCATTGTCAACGTAACAACTAAGAGATGGCGATATCTTCCATGCTAAACACATTATAGGCGGTTCCCAACAGAATGGTAAAGTTTATACTCCCCCTCCACCAACAAGCATCAATCCATGGCTTGCTCGAAACAACGAGTGCCTCCAACATACATCAGGTCCCAGGGGGAGTTTTGTTTGCAATTAATTTTGATTTAGTTTGCATAAAGCATGGGACTGGGCATCCCGGTGACCAGCCATTTTCTCGTGAGTGAGGAGCGGAGTCCACTCCTCTTGAGAATAACCCGCCTAACATGGAAGATAAGGACAACCTTGGTTGATACATGAGCTATTCGAGCATACAAAACAGAATGTTTATTTGAAGGTTTAGAGTTTGGCACATACAAATTTACTTGGAACGGCAGGTAGATACCGCATATAGGAAGGTATAGTGGACTCATCTGGAATAACTTTGGGGTTTAAGGGATTGGATGCACAAGCAGTATTCCCGCTTAGTACAAGTGAAGGCTAGCAAAAGACTGGGAAGCGACCAACTAGAGAGCGACAACAGCCATGTACATGCATTAAAATTAATAAACATTGGATGCAAGCATGAGTAGGATATAATCCACCATGAACATAAATATCGTGAAGGCTATGTTGATTTTGTTTCAACTACATGCGTGAACATGTGCCAAGTCAAGTCACTTAAATCATTCAAAGGAGGATACCACCCCATCATACCACATCATAACCATCTCAATAGCATGTTGGCACACAAGGTAAATCATTATAACTCATAGCTAATCAAGCATGGCACAAGCAACTATGATCTCTAATTGTCATTGCAAACATGTTTATTCATAATAAGCTGAATCAAGAACGAGGGACTCATCATATTTACAAAAACAAAAGAGGTCGAGTTCATACCAGCTTTTCTCATCTCAGTCAGTCCATCATATATCATCATAATTGCCTTTCACTTGCACGACCGAACGGTGTGAATAATAATAAGAGTGTACGTGCATTGGACTAAGCTGGAATCTGCGAGCATTCAATAAACAGGAGAAGACAAGGCAATATGGGCTCTTGGTTAAATGAACAATAATGCATATAAGAGCCACTTCAACAATTTAATTATGGTCTTCTCCTACTGACCCCCAAAGAAAAGAAAAGAAATAAAACTATTTACACGGGAAAGCTCCCAACAAGCAAAAGAAGAACGGGAAATATTTTTGGGTTTTCTTTTTAATTATTACTACTACAGCAGAAAAAAAAACTACTACTAATTTTTTGTTTTTTCTTAAGGTTTAGCAAACACACAAGAAGAAAGCAGGAAAAAGAAAATAAACTAGCATGGATATTACAGTGAAAAAGTATGAGCACCGACATCTAGCAATGAGTGTGTGTGAACATAAATGTAATGTCGGTGAGAAATACGTACTCCCCCAAGCTTAGGATTTTGGCCTAAGTTGGTCTATGGCCATGGCTGGCCTGGCGGATATCCATAATAATAGTTGTTGGGGTCGTACTGTGATGAGGAAGAATAGTTGGGATCATACTGTGATGAAGAAGAAGACTCTGACTACCACTGGCTGACAGTCATCTCTGGATCCCAAGAATAAATAGATTGTCATGGAGGCTCATCTTGTGGTTCCTGTTCCGGGGCTGGTGCAGGATTCTTGTAAGCTTGGACGGCAGCCCACGTAACGAGGTAGGGTCCTACAAAATTAAACAAAGAAGGAGCAGGCAGGATAATAGTCTCAGGATGATGTTTGTTAAAGAACAATTGATATTTAAGCTCTCCTGCCCTATTCTTAACAATAAAATCATGTGCCACCATAATTTTATGATCTAGATAAACACGGGGCATCACCTTTTCTTCCTTCTCAGCATGCCTAATAGGTATTTTAAAATGTGCAGCTAGGCGTGTGGCATAGATGCCTCCAAAGATGGGACCCTTAGTACGGTTCATACTTAACCGTCTAGCAATAATACCGCCCATACTAAAAGTGTTATCACTGTATAAACCGTGGTGCAGAATAATTATATCAGGGATACTAAGGTTTCCACAGTTTCCGCGTCCAATTAAACAACGACTAGCAAATAATGCAAAGTAACGTAAAACAGGAAAAATGTATGCTAGTGATTCGTGCATCGGAAACCTTCCTAGTTTCTCCTACAGTGATAGTATCAATAAACCCAGCCACATCATCATAATGTGGTTCTTCTGTCTTGCCCTCAAAAGGGACTAAACAAATCCGACAGAAATCATAAAGTGACATCTCCTTATGCTCATCATATAAATGAAACTCCACCGTAGGTGGTGAGTTCCTAGAATGAAAATGAAAGTTTTGCACAAAAGTATTTGTGAGTAAGAGATACTGATCGCATTGGTCATGGAGGAAAGCGGTGAGGCCTGCATTGTGAGCCAATTCATGAAAATCTTCATAGATACCGGCTGCTCTCAAGAAATCATCAGAAGGCCATTCACACGCCCGAATCTCCGCGGTGCGCGGCAAATTATACTTAGGCTTCGGTGCCTTTTCCTTCGAGCTTTGGCTCGATGAGCCCCTCAAAAATCTCCTCATTATTTTTCTGAAATAATCTGAAATTTTTAGTAACTTCAAACAAAAATGAACCAACTTCAATAATATTGATAGCAACTACTCCTGCAAGTGCCTAGAGCCTATATCAAGCATTAGAACTACTTGGAACCATATAAATTTGACATGAAAGCTCAAGAACATGGTCACCTATGCAGCACAAATTTGCAAAGAATAAAGCACTAGAACAAAAACTAATTGGACCAATGGAGGAGTCACATACCAAGGAACAATCTCCCCAAGTAGTTTTGCGAGAGGTGCTTTGAGCAAGGAGATCGAAAATCACAGCAAAAGTGGCTGGAATTCGTGCTTGAGTTGGTTTTTCGGGTTTGTGTGAGACACAGGAAGAAGATGGGTGCTGGGATAAGTGGAGGAGGGCCACCGTGGGCCCATGAGGCAGGGGGCGCGCCCTAGGGGGGGGGCGCCCACCACCCTCGTGGCCAGGTGGCAGCTCCTTCCACGGTAATTTTTATATAGTAAATCCTCAAATATTCACGAAAAAATCATATTAAATTGGCATGTCATTCTGAGGACTTTTATTTTCGGGATATTTTTATGTTGCACGGATAAGTCAGGAAACAGACAGAAAATACTCTTTTTACTTTATTTAATATAAATAACAGAAAGTATAGAGAGGGTACAGAAGTTTGTGCTTCTAGTTTCATCCATCTTATGCTCATCAAAAAGAATCCACTAACAAGGTTGATCAAGTCTTGTTAACAAACTCATTCCGATAATCATGAAACCAGAGAAATTTCGAATAACACTAAGTTACCTCAATGAGGATATGCACATCCCCAATAATAAGAATATCATATTTATTCTTGACAGTAGGAAGAGGAAATTCAAAACCTCCAAATATAATCGATGGAATTTTTCCAATAGAGTTGATACTATGAACTTGAGGTTGTTTCCTCGGAAAGTGTACCGTATGCTCATTACCATTAACATGAAAAGTGACATTGCCTTTGGTGCAATCAATAACCGCCCCTGCAGTATTAAGAAAAGGTCTTCCAAGAATAATAGACATACTATCATCCTTGGGAATATCAAGTATAACAAAGTCCGTTAAAATAGTAACGTTTGCAACCACAACAGGCACATCCTCACAAATACCGACAGGTATAGCAGTTGATTTATCAGCCATTTGCAAAGATATTTCAGTAGGTGTCAGCTTATTCAAGTCAAGTCTACGATATATAGAGAGAGGCATAACACTAACACCGGCTCCAAGATCAGATAAAGCAGTTTTAATATAATTTCTTTTAAGGGAGCAAGGTATAGTAGGTACTCCGTGGTCTCCAAGTTTCTTTGGTATTCCACCCTTAAAAGTATAATTAGCAAGCATGGTGGAAATTTCAGCTTCCGGTATCTTTCTTTTATTAGTAATGATATCCTTCATATATTTAGCATAAGGATTTGTTTTGAGCACATCAGTTAATCGCATACGCAAAAAGATAGGCCTAATCATTTCAGCAAAGCGCTCAAAATCCTCATCATCCTTTTTCTTGGATGGTTTCAGAGGAAAAGGCATGGGTTTCTGAATCCAAGGTTCCCTTTCTTTACCATGTTTCCTAGCAACAAAGTCTCTTTTATCATAACGTTGATTCTTTGATTGTGGGCTATCAAGATCAACAGCAGGTTCAACTTCTACATCATTATCATTACTAGGTTGAGCATCATCATGAACATCATTATCAATATTTTCATTAGGTTCATGTTCATTACCAGATTGTGTTTCAGCATCAGACATAGAAATATCATTTGGATTATCAGGTGGTTCAGCAATAGGTTCACTAGAAGTTTGCACAGTTCTATCATTTTTCTTCTTCTTCTTTTTAGAAGAACTAGGAACATCAATATTATTTCTTTGAGAATCTTGCTCGATTCTCTTAGGGTGGCCTTCAGGATACAAAGGTTCCTGAGTCATTCTACCAGTTCTAGTAGCCACTCTAACAGCATAATCATTTTTCTTACTATTCATTTCATCAAGCACTTCTTTTTGAGCCTTAAGTACTTGTTCTACTTGAGTGGTAACCATAGAAGCATGTTTGCTAACAAGTTTAAGTTCACTTTAATATTAGCCATATAATCACCCAAGCGTCTAATCATATAAGCATTTTCTTTTAATTGTCTACCAAAATAGGCATTGAAGTCGTCTTGCTTAAACATAAAGTTATCAAACTCATCCAAGCACTGACTAGCAATTTTAGTAGGAGGGACTTCAGCTTTATCATATCTATAGAGAGAATTTACCTTTACTACCTGTGTCGGGATATCAGGATCAGGAGGTTCTTCAATAAATAAAGAATTGAGATCATATGTTTCTTCAACAGGCGGTATATTAAGACCATGTATTTCTTCAGTAGGAGGTAAATTCTTAACATCTTCAGCTTTAATACCTTTCTCTTTCATAGATTTCTTTGCCTCTTGCATATCTTCGGGACTGAGAAATAGAACACCTCTCTTCTTCGGAGTTGGTTTAGGAATAGGCTCAGTAATTGGAGCAGGAGGTGGCTCAGGAGGTGCCCAATTATTTTTATTTGTCAACATATTATTCAATAGGATTTCAGCTTCATCAGGTATTCTTTCCCTGAAAAGAGAACCAGAACAACTATCCAGGTAATCTCTGGAAGCATTGGTTATTCCATTATAAAAGATATCAAGTATTTTAGGTTTCTTAAGAGGATGATCATGCAAAGCATTAAGTAACTTGAGAAGCCTCCCCCAAGCTTGTGGGAGACTCTCTTCTTTAATTTGCACGAAGTTGTATATTTCCCTCAAAGCAACTTGTTTCTTATGAGCAGGGAAATATTTTGCAGAGAAGTAATAAATCATGTCCTGGGGACTACGCACACAACCAGGATCAAGAGAATTAAACCATATCTTAGCATCACCCTTTAATGAGAACGGAAATATTTTGAGTATATAAAAGTAACGCGATCTCTCATCATTAGTAAACAGGGCGGCTATATCATTTAACTTAGTAAGATGTGCCACAATAGTTTCAGATTCATAGCCATAAAACGGATCAAATTCAACCAAAGTAATTATATCAGGATCAACAGAGAATTCATAATCCTTATCAGGAACACATATAGGTGAAGTAGCAAAAGCAGGGTCGAGTTTCATTTTTATCTCTAAGTGATTCTTTGTTCCATTTAACTAATAACCTCTTGAGCTGATATCTATCTTTGCAAGCTAAAATAGCGGCAGAAGATTCCATATCAAAAAGATAACCCTCAGGAATAACAAGCATATTTTCATCATCACTATCATCATCATATTCAGATTCAATAATTTCTTTTTCTCTAGCCCTAGCAATTTGTTCATCAAGAAATTCACCAAGGGGCACAGTAGTATCAGGCATAGAAGAAGTTTCATCATAAGTATCATGCGTAGCAGAAGTGGCATCATCAATAACATGCGACATATCAGAACGAATAGCAGAAGCAGGTGTAGGTGTCGCAAACTTACTCATAACAGAAGGTGAATCAAGTGCAGAGCTAGATGGCAGTTCCTTATCTCCCCTCGTAGTTGAGGGATAGATCTTGGTTTTTGGATCTCTCAAGTTCTTCATAGTGTCCAGCAGATATAAATCCCAAGTGACTCAAAGAATAGAGCTATTCTCCCTGGCAACGGCGCCAGAAATTTGTCTTGATAACCCACAAGTATAGGGGATCGCAATAGCTTTCGAGGGTAGAGTATTCAACCTAAATTTATTGATTCGACACAAGGGGAGCCAAAGAATATTCTCAAGTATTAGCAGCTGAGTTGTCAATTCAACCACACCTGGAAACTTAGTATCTGCAGCAAAGTGTTTACTAGAAAAGTAATATGATAGTGGTGGTAGCGGCAACAAAAGTAAAGATAGCAAAAGTAATGTGTTTGGTATTTTGTAGTGATTATAACAGTAGCAGCAGGAAAGTAAATAGGCGTAAACCAGTATATGGAAAACTCGTAGGCACCGGATCAGTGATGGATAATTATGCTGGATGCGGTTCATCATGTAACAGTCATAACATAAGGCGACACAGAACTAGCTCCAATTCATCAATGTAATGTAGGCATGTATTCCGTATATAGTCATACATGCTTATGGAAAAGAACTTGCATGACATCTTTTGTCCTACCCTCCCGTGGCAGTGGGGTCCTATTGGAAACTAAGGGATATTAAGGCCTCCTTTTAATAGAGAACCGGAACAAAGCATTAGCACATAGTGAATACATGAACTCCTCAAACTGTCGTCATCACCGGGAGTGGTCCCAATTATTGTCACTTCGGGGTTGCCGGATCATAACACATAGTAGGTGACTATAGACTTGCAAGATAGGATCAAGAACTCACATATATTCATGAAAGCATAATAGGTTCAGATCTGAAATCATGGCACTCGGGCCCTAGTGACAAGCATTAAGCATAGAAAAGTCATAGCAACATCAATCTCAGAACATAGTGGATACTAGGGATCAAACCCTAACAAACTAACTCGATTACATGATAAATCTCATCCAACCCATCACCGTCCAGCAAGCCTACGATGGAATTACTCACGCACGGCGGTGAGCATCATGAAATTGGTGATGGAGGATGGTTGATGATGACGACATCGACGAATCCCCCTCTCCGGAGCCCCGAACAGACTCCAGATCAGCCCTCCCGAGAGGTTTTCGGGCTTGGCGGCGGCTCCGTATCGTAAAACACGATGATTTCTTCTCTCTTTTTTTTTCTCTTCGAAAGCAAATATATAGAGTTGGAGTTGGCGTCGGAGGGCATCCAGGGGGCCCACAAGGTAGGGGGGCGCGCCCTAGGGGGGGGCGCCCCCCACCCTCGTGAGAAGGGTGTGGGCCCCCTGGTCTTCATCTTTGGCGAGGATTTTTTATTATTTTTTCTAAGATGTTTCGTGGAGTTTCAGGTCATTCCGAGAATATTTGTTTTATGCACATAAAACAACATCATGGCAATTCTGCTGAAAATAGCATCAGTCCGGGTTAGTTCCATTCAAATCATACAAGTTAGAGTCCAAAAGAAGGGCAAAAGTGTTTGGAAAAGTAGATATGACGAAGACGTATCAACTCCCCCAAGCTTGAACCCTTGCTTGTCCTCAAGAAATTCAGTTGACAAACTGAAAGAAAGAAAAACTTTTACAAACTCTGTTTGCTCTTGTTATTGTAACTATGTCAAGCCAGCATTCAAGTTTTCAGCATAGATCATAACTAACCACATTTGCAATAATTCTCAGGTCTCATAATTACTCATATCAATAGCACGATCAACTAGCAAGTCATAATAATAAATCTTGGATGACAACACTTTCTCAAAACAATCATAATATGATATAACAAGATGGTATCTCGCTAGCCCTTTCTGAGACCGCAAAACATAAATGCAGAGCACCTTCAAAGATCGAGGAATGACTAGACATTTTAATTCATGGTAAAAGAGATCCAATCATAGTCATACCCAATATAAATTAACAGTGATGAATGCAAATGACGACTGTGCTCTCCAGCTAGTGCTTTTTAGTAAGAGGGTGATGACTCAACATAAAAGTAAATGGATAGGCCCTTCGTAGAGGGAAACAGGGATTTGTAGAGGTGCCAGAGCTCGGTTTTGAAATAGAGATAAATTGTATTTTGAGAGGTATACATTCATTGTCAATGTAACAACTAAGAGATGGTGATATCTTCCATGCTAAACACATTATAGGCGGTTCCTAAACAGAATGTTAAAGTTTATACCCCCCCTCCATCAACAAGCATCAATCCATGGCTTACTCGAAACAACGAGTGCCTCCAACATACATCAGGTCCCATGGGGAGTTTTGTTTGCAATTAATTTTGATTTAGTTTGCATAAAACATGGGACTGGGCATCCCGGTGACCAGCCATTTTCTCGTGAGTGAGGAGCGGAGTCCACTCCTCTTGAGAATAACCCGCCTAACACGGAAGATAAGGACAACCTTGGTTGATACATGAGCTATTCGAGCATACAAAACAGAATGTTTATTTGAAGGTTTAGAGTTTGGCACATACAAATTTACTTGGAACGGCAGGTAGATACCGCATATAGGAAGGTATAGTGGACTCATCTAGAATAACTTTGGGGTTTAAGGGATTGGATGCACAAGCAGTATTCCCGCTTAGTACAAGTGAAGGCTAGCAAAAGACTGGGAAGCGACCAACTAGAGAGCGACAACAGCCATGTACATCCATTAAAATTAGTAAACATTGGATGCAAGCATGAGTAGGATATAATCCACCATGAACATAAATATCGTGAAGGCTATGTTGATTTTGTTTCAACTACATGCGTGAACATGTGCCAAGTCAAGTCACTTAAATCATTCAAAGGAGGATACCACCCCATCATACCACATCATAACCATCTCAATAGCATGTCAGCACACAAGGTAAATCATTATAACTCATAGCTAATCAAGCATGGCACAAGCAACTATGATCTCTAATTGTCATTGCAAACATGTTTATTCATAATAAGCTGAATCAAGAACGAGGGACTCATCATATTTACAAAAACAAAAGAGGTCGAGTTCATACCAGCTTTTGTCATCTCAGTCAGTCCATCATATATCATCATAATTGCCTTTCAATTGCATGACCAAACTGTGTGAATAATAATAAGAGTGTACGTGCATTGGACTAAGCTGGAATCTACGAGCATTCAATAAACAGGAGAAGACAAGGCAATATGGGCTCTTCGTTAAATGAACAATAATGCATATAAGAGCCACTTCAACAATTTAATTATGGTCTTCTCCTACTGACCCCCAAAGAAAAGAAAAGAAATAAAACTATTTACACGGGAAAGCTCCCAACAAGCAAAAGAAGAACGGGAAATATTTTTGGGTTTTCTTTTTAATTATTACTACTACAGCAAAAAAATAAACTACTACTAATTTTTCATTTTTTCTTAAGGTTTAGCAAACACACAAGACGAAAGCAGGAAAAAGAAAATAAACTAGCATGGATATTACAGTGAAAAAGTATGAGCACCGACATCTAGCAATGAGTGTGTGTGAACATAAATGTAATGTCGGTGAGAAATACGTACTCCCCCAAGCTTAGGCTTTTGGCCTAAGTTGGTCTATGGCTACGGCTGGCCTGACGGATATCCATAATAATAGTTGTTGGGGTCGTACTGTGATGAGGAAGAATAGTTGGGATCTTACTGTGATGAAGAAGAAGACTCTGACTGCCACTGGCTGACAGTCATCTCTGGATCCCAAGAATAAATAGATTGTCATGGAGGCTCATCTTGTAGTTCCTATTCCGGGGCTGGTGCAGGATTCTTGTAAGCTTGGACGGCAGCTCATGTAACGAGGTAGGGTCCTACGAAATTAAACAAAGAAGGAGCAGGCAGGATAATAGTCTCAGGATGATGTTTGTTAAAGAACAATTGATATTTAAGCTCTCCTGCCCTATTCTTAACAATAAAATCATGTGCCACCATACTTTTATGATCTAGATAAACACGGGGCATCACCTTTTCCTCCTTCTCAGCATGCCTAATAGGTATGTTAAAATGTGCAGCTAGGCGTGTGGCATAGATGCCTCCAAAGATGGGACCCTTAGTACGGTTCATACTTAACCGTCTAGCAATAACACCGCCCATACTAAAAGTGTTATCACTGTATAAACCGTGGTGCAGAATAATTATATTAGGGATACTAAGGTTTCCACAGTTTCCGCGTCCAATTAAACAACGACTAGCAAATAATGCAAAGTAATGTAAAACAGGAAAATGTATGCTAGTGATTCGTGCATCGAAAACCTTCATAGTTTCTCCTACAGTGATAGTATCAATAAACCTAGCCACATCATCATAATGTGGTTCTTCTTTCTTTCCCTCAAAAGGGACTAAACAAATCCGACAGATATCATAAAGTGACATCTCCTTATGCTCATCATATAAATGAAACTCCACCGTAGGTGGTGAGTTCCTAGAATGAAAATGAAAGTTTTGCACAAAAATATTTGTGAGTAAGAGATATTGATCGCATTGGTCGTGGAGGAAAGCGGTGAGGCCTGCATTGTGAGACAATTCATGAAAATCTTCATAGATACCGGCTGCTCTCAAGAAATCATCAGAAGGCCATTCACACGCCCGAATCTCCGCGGTGCGCGACAAATTATACTTAGGCTTCGGTGCCTTTTCCTTTGAGCTTTGGCTTGATGAGCCCCTCAATCTGAAATAATGTGAAATTTTGGGTTGCCGGATTGGTCCCGATTATTGTCACTTCAGGGTTGCCGGATAATAACACATAGTAGGTGACTATAGACTTGCAAGATAGGATCAAGAACTCACATATATTCATGAAAACATAATAGGTTCAGATATGAAATCATGGCACTCGGGCCCTAGTGACAAGTATTAAGCATAGCAAAGTCATAGCAACATCAATCTCAGAACATAGTGGATACTAGGGATCAAACCCTAACAAAACTAACTCGATTACATGATAAATCTCATCCAACCCATCACTGTCCAGCAAGCCTACGATGGAATTACTCACGCACGGCGGTGAGCATCATGAAATTGGTGATGGAGGATGGTTGATGATGACGACGGCGACGAATCCCCCTCTCCGGAGCCCCGAACGGACTCCAGATCAGCCCTCCCGAGAGGTTTTAGGGCTTGGCATCGGCTCCGTATCGTAAAACGCGATGATTTCTTCTCTCTATTTTTTTCTCTCCAAAAGCAAATATATAGAGTTGGAGTTGGCGTCGGAGGGCATCTAGGGGGCCCACGAGGTAGGGGGCATGCCCTTGGGGGGGGGGGGGCGCCCCCACCCTCGTGAGAAGGGTGTGGCCCCCCTGGTCTTCATCTTTGGCGAGGATTTTTTTTTTCTAAGATGTTCCGTGGAGTTTCAGGTCATTCCGAGAATATTTGTTTTCTGCACATAAAACAGCATCATGGCAATTCTGCTGAAAACAGCGTCAGTCTGAGTTAGTTCCATTCAAATCATACAAGTTAGAGTCCAAAACAAGGGCTAAAGTGTTTGGAAAAGTAGATACGACGGAGACGTATCAGCTGCATCCGTAGGAACGTCATCTGGGGCATAACGTGCTAGCTTACTAAAGTCATCCACATACTGGCCAACTGTCCGTCCTCCTGGGCGCAAGTTGCGAAACTCACGCTTCTTCATGGCCATAGCTCCTGCTGAAACATGGGCCGTACGGAAAGCCTACTGAAACTGGTCCCATGTGACAGTGTCGATAGGGTAAGTGTGTGTGAAATTCTCCCACCATGATGCTGCGGGTCCTTCAAGCTGATGTGCGGCAAATTTCACCTTTTCCGCATCTGTGCATCCTGCCGTGGTCAACTCCCTTGCTGTCTTGCGGAGCCAATCATCTGCTACTATAGGCTCGGTGCTACTAGAGAACACCAATGGATTCAGCCCAAGAAAACGGGTTAAGTGATCGATAGGTGGTGGTGGTGGTGGGTTGTTGTTGTTGTTCCCCTGATTCTGATTCTGGACTAGCAACTGCATCAATGTATTCTGCTGCTGGATCAACTGAGTGAGCTCCGGTGGGAAGGTAAATCCGGGGTCTTGTCTCAGAGGCATCTGATGGGTTTAGAAAAGATGAGATTTAAGAATAGAGAGGGGTCTAGAGAGAAAACACTACCCATATGCACATGAGGCAAAAGCAAACAATTCACTTCATTCAATCAAACAAGGGCATACAATCGGTCTAACTATCGCAAAAGTGCTCGGACTACTCTATTTACATGGGGGAATACTACTACTGATGGGGTGGTCTACTAGAAATATTCTTCGGTTGCAGACTCCATGATATCTGCTCCAGCTTCATCAACATAGTCATCATCGCTATCGTCTGGGTCCGAGTCGGTGTCATTGATGATGATGTAGTTTTCCGGGCGAATCTCCTTGGGTTCTTCGTCTTCTTCTACTGGTGTAGGGTCTCCCATAAATATTCCGATCTTCTTGATCAGCTCGTCATTCTTCTCCACTAATACTCCGATTTCCTTCATATAATCTTCACGTGTAGCCTTGAGTTCTTCCTCCAGCTCCGTGATTCTTGTCCTCGCCTTCTTCAAGTCTATCATGTCTGCGCACATCTGGTTCTCCTGACGTCGAATGTGCTGGTTTAACTCCTGGATAAAAGCTGCGATTGATCTATCCTTCTTGGTGCTGATCATCTCCCAGTGCTCATCTTGGTGCTTGCTAATCTGGTAGATAGTATCTTTGAGATCATTGCAGTAAACTTCTCCAATACATCCCATGGCGATGTGAGCTGCCATGCTCTTTCCTAGACTCCAGGTGGGTGCATCAAAGGAAAACTCTATGGGCTCGGTGACTGGCATGAACGTCCTTCCTGGAACTTGAACCTGAATCATCTAGCGCTCCTCTTCCGGTAAAGTGGCGTTGTAGGTTCCGGTGAAGCTTGGTACTCCGATGTTCAGGTACTTAGTGACTTCCTTCAGGTGACGTCCAAAGGGTGTATCTTCATCCGGTTGCGTGAACTTGTTCCTTGCATCCGCCATCCTAAAAGAGTAGAAAATATGAGAAGTCAGAAATGAGAAGAGTGAGTAGTGATCTAGGGCTTTAACTTAGGGGTCGTGTCCTACAGTCAGCGTGTGCTCTGATACCATCTTGTAGCGACCAGACCTCAAACAGTCTGATCTCTGTGCTTCAGTGTCATCCCTGGATCAGTAATGCTGACACGCATAGTACTTGAAGAATTTATAACAGAGTAGCAATCACACACTTAGTACATCGAATGTCTCAAAAGAGAACTTATTACAATAATATGGCTTAAGGCCATCTAATAACGATAACAGCAGAAGGCTTGGATAATAAGTGAATCCATCAACTCCAACGGTATCACTGAGTATAGAACCACGACCTATAAGGCACCTTAATTGTCGTCTGAAAAGTCTGCAACATGAACGTTGCAGCCCGAAATAGGTCAGCACATGGAATATGCTTTCAAAGTAACACATAGAGAGTAATGAAAGAATAAGACTATACTACATGCATATTTGGCTGGTGGAAAGCTCTATGGTTACAGTTTTGCGTAAAGCCAATTTGTCCCTACTACAAACGAATAACTTTTATTTAACTATCATGGTAGTTGTTAAACATTGAGAGTGTAGACACCCTCTCAATCCCAATTAAGCATCATCATTAAAACCCAACAATATTAATTAGAGTAACATGATGAGATTCACATGATAATCCAAGTACTAGATACTCAAGATGTCCATAACCGGGGACACGGCTAATCATGATTAGTTTGTACACTCTGCAGAGGTTTGCACACTTTCTCCCACAAGACTCGATCTCCTCCGTTGGGATTCTCGCACTACATGATGTTTGAGAAATGGATGATCGAGACATAGTCTTTCAGAAGCGCTAGCACCTTACGAACGGGTAGACCGTACCAACCTACAACCCCTACATCTGCTAGTCTACCACTTTAAGAGTTCGCACGACTTAGTCAACTATGCTAGAGCCCATAGTAGCTTGTGGCTGCACACGGAAGTTTCTAGTATGAATAATCTTATGATCCCTTTGAGCCTGGGTGGCGGTCCATAAAGAAAAACAGGCAATCGCTGGAATACCCAGGTGCCTCAATCCATCCAGATGTGTGTTTAAGTTGCCACCTTAGATAAACCATTAATTTAACAATCTCACGTCTGTCATGGATACACTCACCCAATCCACGTCTACTAGCATAGTATGGCAATATAAGCAAACGTAGAAGTAACTCCCAAAGGTTTGATAATAAAACAGGTAATAGGTACTACCTCATCTACTTCCCAAAACCCACAATTTAATTAGATCCTAATCATGCAATTGTTTGAGGATTGATCTAATGCAATAAAAACTGGGTAGTAAAGAGGTATGATCAAAGTGTTACTTGCCTTGCTGATGATCCGCGAAACCTAGCGATTCGAAGTAGCAAGCAACGCACTCCGGGTACTCTATCACAAACAAACAAGAATACAATAAGCACTCAACTAATGCACAGGTAAAACTCAAATAAGAGAACTAACCAGAAAGTTCAACTTAAGAACTCCGGTTTGCAAAAAGAATCAAATCGAACGAAGCAATGAAAGTCAAACAGCGAAAGAAACAAGCTTCGTTTACTAATCTGGATCTAGGTCAAATTTTACAGAGCCAAAAACTTGTTTGAGTTGATTAAACGGGAAGAAGGTTTCGAGACGAAACTCCAGGCGCTTGAATCGCTTGATTCCGATAAACGAGCGAAAAGTTATACTAGAACGAAAATCGGATCAGAAATCGCGATCAGAAATAATCGCGGAAAATCCGAGAAAAAGAAAAACGATGAACAGATTAACGAATGAACGTTCGTTTTCTGTAACTAAACGGTGAACACGTCCGTTAAAATGAACGAACGAGCGAGCGCTCGCTAAATAAACTAAACCGGAAATAAACCGATCTAGATAAAAAATGGATCTAAAAAAAAATCGACGAAAAAACGAACGGAAAACCGAACGGTTCTAGGGAAAACCGGCGGCGGCAGCAGGGTCAACCTCGGCGGCGGCAGGGCGGCGGCTGGGCGGCGCGGGGCGGCGGCGGAGGCGGGCTAGGGTTAGGGCGCGGCGCGGCTTGGGGCTTAACGGGCTCGGGGCGGCGCCTTTTAAAGGCCCGGCCGGACAGAGTCCTAGCCGAACACGGCCCAAAGTCTGTTACGCGTTTTTTTTAAATAGTTATGCGCAGAAAAACAAATAAAAGAAATACTAAACGGACTCCAAAAATCCTGAAATAAACTTTTCCCGAGTTCTAAAATCAAGCTGAACATGATGAACATTTATTTGGGGCCTAAATGCAATTTTGAAAAACACGCATTTTTCCTAAATTCAAATGAAATAGCAAATAACTCCAAAATAAAATCTTATTTGATTTTATTATTAAATCCTCAATATTTCTTTATTTTGGGAAATTCATTTTATTTCCTCTCTCATATTTTTATGATAGAAATAATTGAAGATAAAATAAATAAAATCAAATGATCCTATTTTCAAAATTTGAGAAAACTCAAATATGAAAATAAGGAAATCCCCCACTCTCTCCGAGGGTCCTTGAGTTGCGTAGAATTTTCTAGGATCAAACCAAAAGCAAAATAAAATATGATATGCAGTGATGATCTAATGTATAACATTCCAAATTGAAAATTTGGGATATTACAACGTACCCTTGTAGACCATAAGCGGAAGCGTTTATCAACGCGGTTGATGTAGTCGTACACCTTCACGACCCGTCCCGATCAAGTACTGAACGTAAGACACCTCCGCATTCAGCACACGTTCATCTCGATGACGTCCTTGCCTTCTCGATCCAGCAAGAGGGGCGAAGTAGTAGATGAGTTCCGGCAGCACGACGGCGTGGTGACGGTGTTGGTGAAGAACAATCTTCGCAGGGCTTCGCCTAAGCACTACGAAAACTATGATGGAGGATAAACTAGAGGGGACGGGGTTGCCGGCACACGACTTGGTATTTCTTGGTGTGCCTTGGGTGCTAGCCCTACCCCTCTATTTATATGTTGAGCCTTGGGGTCGAAACTTGGAGTAAAAGCCTCCACAAAGTCGGTTTCACCCGAAAGGCAAGAGTCTTTATCGGACTCCAGGGCCAGACGCCAGGGTTCCCGGCGTCTGGACCCAGACGCCAGGGACACTGGACTCCGCAAAACTTTCTTTTGCGCTTTCCAAAAACCTTGTGGGCTTTCCCCTTTGGCCCAAATAAAGTGTTCTCCTACCCAAACATTTCGAGAAACATCCAGAACCCCTTCTGGTGAATTCCGGAACCCTTCCGAAGACCAAACACTATTATCCCATATATCAAACTTTATCTCCGGATCATTCCAGAGTTCCTCGTCATGTCCGTGATCTTATCCGGAACTCCGAACAACATTCGGTTACCAACACACATAACTCATAAATACTATATCATCAACGAACGTTAAGCGTGCGGACCCTACGGGTTCGAGAACTATGTAGACATGACCGAGACACTTCTCTGGTCAATAACCAATAGCGGAACCTGGACGCCCATATTAGATCCTACATATTCTATGAAGATCTTTATCGGTCGAACCGCATAACAACATATGTTGTTCCCTTTGTCATCGGTATGTTACTTGCCCGAGATTCGATCGTCGGTATCTCAATACCTAGTTCAATCTCATTACCGGCAAGTCTCTTTACTCGTTACGTAATACATCATCCCACAACTAACTCATTAGTTACAATGCTTGCAAGGCTTATAGTGATGTGCATTACCGAGTGGGCCCAGAGATACCTCTCCGACAATCGGAGTGACAAATCCTAATCTCGAAATACGCCAACTCAACAAGTACCTTCGGAGACACCTGTAGAGCACCTTTATAATCACCCAGTTACGTTGTGACATTTGGTAGCACACAAAGTGTTCCTCCGGTAAACGGGAGTTGCATAATCTCATAGTCATAGGAACATGTATAAGTCATGAAGAAAGCAATAACAACATACTAAACGATCAAGTGCTAAGCTAACAGAATGGGTCAAGTTAACCACATCATTCTAATGATGTGATCCCGTTAATCAAATGACAACTCATGTCTATGGTTAGGAAACTTAACCATCTTTGGTTAACGAGCTAGTCAAGTAGAGGCATACCAGTGACACTATGTTTGTCTATGTATTCACACATGTATTATGTTTCCGGTTAATACAATTCTAGCATGAATAATGAACATTTATCATGAAATAAGGAAATAAATAATAACTTTATTATTGCCTCTAGGGCATATTTCCTTCACTACATATAGACCAAAATGAGTGAATCTAACTTTGAAATGTACCTATATACATCTGTATGTGATCCATGATAACCCACAAGTATAGGGGATCACAACAGTTTTCGATAAATAAGAGTGTCGAACCCAATGAGGAGCTAGAGGAAGAACAAATATTCCCTCAAGTTGTATCGACCACCTATACAACTCTACACACGCTTGATGTTCGCTTTACCTAGAACAAGTATGAAACTAGAAGTACTTTGTAGGTGTTGTTGGATAGGTTTGCAAGATAATAAAGAGTACGTAAATAAAAAGTAGGGGCTGTTTAGGTAAAGACACAACTAAATTAGTTTTAGTAAAGAGGTTTTTTGTTACGAGAAAGTTATATGTCCCTAGGCAATCGATAACTAGACCGGTAATCATTATTGCAATTTTATTTGAGGGAGAGGCATAAGCTAACATACTTTCTCTACTTGGATCATATGCACTTATGATTGGAACTCTAGCAAGCATCCGCAACTACTAAAGATCATTAAGGTAAAACCCAACCATAGCATTAAAGCATCAAGTCCTCTTTATCCCATACGCAACAACCCCCTTACTCGGGTTTGTGTTTCAGTCACTCACGCAACCCACTATAAGTAAATCATGAACATATTGCAACACCCTACAGCAGGGATCCCTCACGCTTGCGCGACACGGAGAGCACCATAGGACAACACCAATAATAAAACATGCAACTCAAACCAATCACGATCATCAAATAACCCATAGGACAAAACGGATCTACTCAAACAACATAGGATAGACATACATCATTGGGAAATAGTATATAGCGTTGAGCACCATGTTTAAGTAGAGATTACAGTGGGTAAGAGCGAGGTTACACTGCTGCATAGAGAGGGGAAGAGTTGGTGATGATGGCGGTGAAGTTGTTGGTGAAGATTGCGGTGATGATGATGGCCACGGCAGCGTTCTGGCGCCACCGGAAGAGAAGGGGAGAGGGGGCCCCTTCGTCTTCTTCTTCCTTGACCTCCTCCCTAGATGGGAGAAGGGTTTCCCCTCTGGTCCTTGGCCTCCATGGCATGGGAGGGGCGAGAGCCCCTCCGAGATTGGATTTGTCTCTCTGTCTCTCTCTGTTTCTGCGTTCTCAGATTCTTCCCTTTTACCGTTTCTTATATTCCCGGCGATCCGTAACTCCGATTGGGACGAAATTTTAACATGATCTCTATCCAGATATTATCTTTCTTGCGGCGGAAGAAGGGCACCAACCGCCTTACGCGGTGGCCACGAGGGTCAGGGGGGCGCCCCTTGCCTCGTGGCCCCCTCGGGCACCGTCTCGCGTGGATTTTTCTTCGCAAAAATCATATATATTCCAAAAAAATCTCCGTCAGTTTTTATCCCATTTGGACTCCGTTTGATATGGATATTCCACGAAACAAAAAACATGCAACAAACAGGAACTGGCACTGTGCACTGGATCAATATGTTAGTCCCAAAAATAGTATAAAAAGTTGCCAAAAAGTATATGAAAGTTGTAGAATATTGGCATGGAACAATCAAAAATTATAGATACGACGGAGAAGTATCAGCATCCCCAAGCTTAATTCCTACTCGTCCTCGAGTAGGTAAATGATAAAAAAAGATAATTTTTGATGTGGAATGCTACCTAGCATAATCTTGATCACATATCTAATCATGGCATGAATATTAAGACACGAGTTATTCAAAGCAATAGTATATCATTTGACATAAAAACAATAATACTTCAAGCCTACTCATAAAGCAATCATGTATTTTCAAAATAACATGGACAAAGAAAGTTATCCCTACATAATCATATAGTCTGGCTATGCTCCATCTTCACCACACAAAATATTCACATCATGCACAACCCCGATGACAAGACAAGCAATTGTTTCATACTTTTGACGTTCTCAAACCTTTTCAACTTTCACGCAATACATGAGCGTGAGCCATGGACATAGCACTATAGGTGGAATAGAATGGTGGTTGCGGAGGAGACAAAAGGAGAAGATAGTCTCACATCAACTAGGCATATCAACGGGCTATGGAGATGCCCATCAATAGATATCAATGTGAGTGAGTAGGGATTGCCATGCAACGGATGCACTAGAGCTATAAGTGTATGAAAGCTCAAACTGAAACTAAGTGGGTGTGCATCCAACTTGCTTGCTCATGAAGACCTCAGGAGTTTGAGGAAGCCCATCATCGGAATATACAAGCCAAGTTCTATAATGAAAATTCCCACTAGTATATGAAAGTGATAAGTCAAGAGACTCTCTATATGAAGAACATGGTGCTACTTTGAAGCACAAGTGTGGTAAAAGGATAGTGACATTGCCCCTTCTCTCATTTTTTGGGCCTTCTCTTTTTTGGCCTTTCTCTTTTTTTAATAATTTTTTTATTTTTTTATTTTTTCGTCCGGAGTCTCATCCCTACTTGTGGGGGAATCATAGTCTCCATCATCCTTTCCTCACTGGGGCAATGCTCTAATAATTATGATCATCACACTTTTATTTACTTACAACTCGATATTACAACTCGATACTAGAACAAAGATATGACTCTATATGAATGCCTCCGGCAGTGTACCGGGATGTGCAATGATCTAGCGTAGCAATGACATCAAAAAACGGACAAGCCATGAAAACATCATGTTAGCTATCTTACGATCATGCAAAGCAATATTACAATGAATGCTCAAGTCATGTATATGACGATGATGGAAGTTGCATGGCAATATATCTCGGAATGGCTATGGAAATGCCATGATAGGTAGGTATGGTGGCTGTTTTGAGGAAGGTATATGGTGGGTTTATGGTACCGGCGAAAGTTGCGCGATACTAGAGAGGCTAGCAACGGTGGAAGGGTGAGAGTGCGTATAATCCATGGACTCAACATTAGTCATAAAGAACTCACATACTTATTGCAAAAATCTATTAGTCATCGAAACAAAGTACTACGCGCATGCTCCTAGGGGGATAGATTGGTAGGAAAAGACCATCGCTCGTCCCCGACCGCCACTCATAAGGAAGACAATCAATAAACAAATCATTCTCCGACTTCGTTACGTAATGGTTCACCATACGTGCATGCTACGGGAATCACAAACCTCAACACAAGTATTTCTACTAATCCACAACTACCCACTAGCATGACTCTAATATCACCATCTTTATATCGCAAAACTATTGCAAGGAATCACACATATCATATTCAGTTATCTACAAGTTTTATGTAGGATTTTATGACTAACCATGTGATTGTCCAATTCCTGTCATCTCTCTAAATAGATATAAGTGAAGCAAGAGAGTTTAATTATTTCTACAAAAGATATGCCCACGCTCTAACAAATATAAGTGAAGCAAAAGATCATTCTACAAATGGCGGTTGTCTAAGTGAAGAGAAACAGGCAATGCAAACTTCAAATGATATAAGTGAAGCACATGAAGCATTCTATAAAGCCATACTCAAAAGATATAAGTGAAGTGCATAGAGCATTCTATAAATCAACCAAGGACAATCTCATACTAGCATGGTGCATAAAATAAATATGAAAAATAGATGCAAAAGACGCTCCAAGGTTGCACATATCGCATGAACGAAACGAATTCGAAAACATACCGATACTTGTTGAAGAAAGAGGGGATGCCTTCCGGGGCATCCCCAAGCTTAGACGCTTGAGTCTCCTTGAATATTTACTTGGGGTGCCTCGGGCATCCCCAAGCTTGAGCTCTTGCCTCTCTTCCTTCTTCTCACATCGAGACCTTCTCGATCATCGAACACTTCATCCACACAAAACTTCAACAGAAAACTCGGTAAGATCCGTTAGTATAATAAAGCAAATCACTACTCTAAGTACTGTTACAAACCAATTCATATTTTGTTTTTGAATTGTGTCTACTGTAATATAACTTTTCCATGGCTTAATCCACTGATATAAATCGTTAGTTTCATCAAAACAAGCAAACTATGCATCAAAAACAGAATCTGTCTAAAACAGAACAGTCTGTAACAATCTGAACATTCACCATACTTCTGATAATTGAACAATTCTGCAAACATTAGGAAAAATAAAAAATTTGTATACAAAGACAGTGCAAAAATAATCAGAACCATTTGACGTTCCAGCTAAAAATGTAAAATCATGCACTACAGCCAAAGTTTCTGTCCTGCATCGTACAAACCATCAAGCAAATGTAAACATCCTAAAGGCAAACCTTGGCACATTATTTTTATAATACAATGGAATTGTACAAGGGGATAATTATTTTTGTTGAAAAGTTTCTATAATCAAGATTCACAAAGTTACCGTTAGCATGAACAAAGTTCAAGGAGCTCTCCCACTTCAACAATGCTTGTCTTTCTCACTTTCACTTTCCTTTTTGAAAAAGTTTTGGGTTCCCCTATTTATTTTATTTTGCTTTTAAACTATATAAAAGCACTCAACAGAAATAAATGACTCTCTAAAACTTCCGGGTTGTCTCCCTGGCAGCGCTTTCTTTAAAGCCATTAAGCTAGGCATATAGTGAAGTAATGAATCCACCCGGATCCCAAGGTATATCAAAGCCAATTTTAACTAACAATGATTTGTAATTTAGTAGTGAGCACAAAGTAACATATATCATGCAACAGCGAAGTCTAACTCTCTTCCTATGCATCGACATGTCATAAAAGAACAATTCATGCACACATAGTAAAGGCCAATGCATAGTATAAACAGTTTCTTGCAATTTTATCGTATTGGAAACATAGAGAGGTGGAGATATAGTTCCTCTCTCATAATAATTGAAAGTAGGAGTAGCAAGCACATTCATATTATATTCATCAAAATCATCATGTGTAATAGTAAAACGCAACCCATCAATATAATCCTTAATAAGCACAAACTTCTCCGATATAGTGTAGTCGGGAGAATTCAAAAAGATAATAGGACTATCGTGTGTGGGTGCAATAGCAACAATTTCATGTTTAACATAAGGAACTATAGCAAGTTCATCTCCATAAGCATAATTCATATTGGCATCTTGGCCACAAGCATAGCAAGCATAATCAAAAAGGGATATTTCAAGAGAATCAACGGGATCATAACAATCATCATAGCAATCATCCTTCTGTAAGCACGAAGGGAAATTAAACAATGTATGAGTTGAAGAGTTACTCTCATTAGAAGGTGGGCACGGGTAGCTAATCCGCTCTTCCTCCTTTTGTTCTTCGCCCTCCTCCTCATCTTTTTCATCCAATGAGCTCACAGTTTCATCAATTTCTTCCTCCATAGACTCCTGCAAAATATTAGTCTCTTCTTGGACAGCAGGGTAGTCCTCAATATATAGTTCAACATAGGCATTAGAAGCATAATTATCATAGCAATATTTAAGTATGTCAAAATTTTCAGATTTGTAAAGAGTAGCATCATACATTTCAATCAAAGAAGCAATTTCGTAAGTGTAAGTGCATCTAGTGCCACCCCTAGTTGGTTTTGGAGTATTGACGACAAACCTAGTTGAGGGACTAACGTGTTTGTGAGAATTGCAGGAAAACACAGGTAGAAGTCCCTCATTGATTCGGTTTTATTACCAGAGATGACCCCTAAAAATGTACGAAGACATTGAAGACAATGGTGGTTTATGAAGATATTCATATTGAAGACAATGACATGAGAAGACTCCCTATGAAGCTTATGGAACTCGAAGACTTAGATCCTTCGTAGTTTTATTTCATTTATGTTGTGTCATAGGAATCACCGTACTGTTAAGTGGGGTCCAAGAGAACCAGTCAGAATGACTGAAGTGATGCCTAATTCGAATCCTATGTCTTCGAGCGAAGACTTTGAGAGAAAATCTTGTCCAGAGTCAGACAAGTCAGCTTTACTTGTAGCCCAAGTAAAGTTGCCGTGTGAGTTCAAAATTCGACCATTGGTACACGTGTCAGTTCCTTAGTGACCCAGGGTCATTTCGGACAGATCAGGTCGGGTTGCCAAGTGGCTATTAATAGTCCACCCCCCACAACCATAAACGGTTGGCTGCTCAGATTTCAGTGCATGGCTTTTGTCGTTTGAGAGCAACCCACCTCGAAGCCTTTGAAAGAAAAATTCCTAGTGAGGAGAAAAGCCCTAACCACCCAGAGCCAGAGTAAATTGGGCATCACTTAAGTCTTCGTGTCTGTGTGATCTGAAGACTTATTACACTTGAGGACTGTGCATCCTCCAGACGGTTAGGCGTCGCGTTCTGAGCATCCAAGAGAAATTGTGGATTGCCAGTGAACGAAGTCTGTGAAGGTTTGGGAGTCTACCTTGAAGACTTACCAGAGTGATTGGGCGAGGTCTGTGTGACCTTAGCTCAAGGAGAAAACGGTGAGGACTGGGTGTCTTGGACTAAGTGTCCTTGACTGGGTGTCCGGGACTGTGTGTCCTTTGGTTTAAATACCTAGCCGCTCCAACCAGACGTACAGTTGTCACAGCAACTGGAACTGGTCCAACAAATCATTGTCTTCAACGTGTCACTGGTTTCATCTTCACTTCCTTTTACTTCTAGTTATTCATTGTGAAGCCATTGCATGCTTGCTTTATCTTTTGTCTTCACAACATGAATGTATGATCTGTTTGGCTTCATAACTTCTTCCTACCTGATCCTTATTACACTGAAGCTGTTTGTCATTGCGCTTTCACTCTATTGAATACATGACCATGGCTGGCCTAGTGTAATCTAACTTCCGCTGCATAGTAATAGGCATAATCTTCACTGTTTGTCTTCATAACTCTCACGTTTTGAAGACTTTCATAAAAATCGCCTATTCACCCCCCCTCTAGTCGATATAACGCACTTTCAATTGGTATCAGAGCAAGGTGCTCCCTTGTTCTGTGTGATTTGGTTTAACCACCTGGAGTTTTAGCTATGTCGACTGCAGGGATAATCAAAGTCTCCGCTGCGTGCTCCGTCTTCGATGGAACTGAATATCCCTACTGGAAGAATAAGATGCGCATGCATCTTGAAGCCATTGACGTCGACCTATGGTATGTCGTCGAAAACGGCGTTCCCAAGGCTGGAGAAGGTGTCACTGCTGCTGATGTCAAGAAGTTCACTCAACTGGACTCTACTGCTAAGAATATCATCTGTGGTCATCTGACCAAAGGACTGTATGGCCGTGTGAGTGCCTTGAAGACATCCAAGCTAGTCTGGGACTGGCTCTCCAAGGTCAATGAAGGCATCTCAACCCAGAGAGATCAAAGAATCAGTGTTCTTCGCAACCTCTTCAACCGCTTCAAGCGAAATGACAATGAGAATGTCCAGCACACATTTGACCGGCTCACTGACATCACAAATGAGCTTCAAGCCCTCGGCGCCACTGAGATCACCAAACATGAAATCGTCAAGACGCTGCTGAGATCACTTGATAGTTCGTTTGACATCCTGGCCCTGATGATTCAAGAACGTCCTGATTTCAAGACACTCGATCCGTCTGACATACTTGAGAGGCTCAACACACATGAGTTTCAGCTTTCTGAGAAAAGAGATATCTACGGTCCAAACTATGGGCGAACTCATGCCTTGAAGGCAAAAGCTGTCTCCTCATCTGAAGAAGAATCTGACTGCAGTTCTGATGATCCTGAAGACATTGGAAGAGAACTTGCAATGCTAGTGAAGAAGTTCCAAAAATTCACCAAGAAGAAAGGCTTCAGAAATCTTCACGATCAAGCTCAAGGAATGATGAAGCTTCTGCTCATGACTACAAGAAGAAAACATGTCACAAGTGCAAGAAAACTGGACACTTCATCTCTGAGTGTCCACAGTGGGACAATGAGAACAGAAGGAAGAAGAAGAGCAAGGAATATGATTCTGACGACAAGAAGAAGAAGAAATACTCAAAGTCTTCTTCCAAGTCTTCATCAAAGTCTTCATCACACAAGAAGAGCTCATCTGGCAAGGCACGTGCGTTTGTTGGAAAGGAGATGGATTCAGAGGAGGAGTCCGCATCTGAGGAGGCAGAGGTGGAGTCTGAGGAGGAGTCTGATTCTGGCATTGCGAGTCTGGCTACAGCATACGTCGCCAAGTCCATCTTCAACACTGAAGACAATGACTGCATCACCGACACCGACGCAAATGACAAGAACGACTCCACTCCTACCTACTGCTTCATGGCACGCGGTGCCAAGGTAAACACACGCACTACTCGCTATGAAACATCTAGTGACGATGACTCTGAATGTGATTCAAAACCTAGCTACAAAACACTTGCTAAAATTGCAACTGAACAACAGAAAGCTATGGAACATATTCAAAAACTGCTAGACAGAAGCGATGATCTGTTGGGTGCTGAAATGACTCGATCTGAATCCTTAATTGAAGACATAAAAAACCTTCACGTTAAGTATCAGGAACTTGAAGATCGTCATGATACTCTCTCAACAACTCATGAAAAGCTTGCCTATGATTATCTTCAAAGGAAGCAAGAACTTGAGAAATTGAGGGTGGCTCATGAAGATCTTCAAAAGGAAAACGAGTCACTTCGCTCCGAACAGATCAGTCCCGCTCAGGAAGGATTTGAACCACCATGTCTTAAATGCATTGAGCGTGATAATGCTACTTCTGTTGCTGAATGTTCCACTGCTACTGCTGTTCCAATATCTTCAACTGTTGATGTGGTAACTAACCCCTCTGCTGAGGATACCACTGCTATTGCTGATGAGAATGCTAGGTTGAAGACATTGCTTGAAATAGGGATGTACAAAAGTCTTCAAGGGCATCAGACATTATGTGATGTCCTCAAAAAGCAGATCCTGAATCGTAACCCTAGGAAAGAGGGTGTTGGATTTGTGAGGAAAATCAATGCAGATGGCTCTTACTGGAAACCTGAGCAGTACCCCAAAACCACATGGGTTGCTGCAAAGGAACTTCAGCAGATCCATCCAATCTATCTGGCTTCACTTGTGCTAACCCATTATCATTGATGAATCCTTTGATGCAAACTATAAACTGTTTAAGAATCAGAATGGTGAAGTGTTTGCCAGGTACATTGGTACTAACTGCAGGAATGGACCGCCTATGAAAAAGATCTGGGTTCCAAAAAAGTGTTTGGAAAATCTTCCTGTGAATGTCTTCATGACACCTCAATTGAAGAAGACAAACCTCAGACCAAAGGCTTCATACGGTCCAAAGGCTTCATACAACAGAGGACTCACCTGAGTCACACTAACGCAAATGTTTTGCAGGGAAACCATACTCAGGCATATGAATATGAGAGCGGTTCATCGAACCGTCATGTTCATATGACCAAAAATTATTCTGCTTATTCTTATGAGTATTATTGTCCACCTGCTAGACTGTTTGCTAAGGCTTCAAAGCCAAAATTCTCAGATGCTGCACTTAGACTTATTGCTTCTAAGCCACCCTTGAAGATGTGGGTGGTTAAGAAAGCTTAACTCTCTTTTGCAGGGAAAGGTCTCCAGCAGAAAAACAAAATCTTCTGATGCTATTGCTGGGGACCTTAAAAATCTTGTAGGGCGCAAGATAAAATGCCCAAATGGCATCATTATGTACTTCGTTCCTGAATCGCATGCTACTCTCCCTATTAGTCCTAATCTGGATCTAAGTTTTCATAACCCACTGGTTCGTCAAATGTTTATGCTTCACAATACCCTTCGTGAAGCCTATCCCCCTAACTGCACTGTAGGGTACGACACCAGTGACTTCAAAGTCTTCAGAATGGATTATTGACAGTGGGTGTACAAATCACATGACTGGCAAAAGAAGCCTTCTTATGGACTCAACTTTACGTCCATCCGACAAGAGCCACATCACATTTGCTGACACTGGTAAAAGTAAGGTATTGGGTCTAGGTAGAGTTGCAATCTCAAAGGATCAACACATGGATAAAGTCATGCTTGTTGAATCCCTTGGCTTCAACTTAATGTCTGTCTCAATGATTTGCGATTTGAATATGATTGTAATGTTTGGAAAATATCGTTGCCTGGTGCTAATGGAATCTGATAAATCTCTAGTGTTTGAAGGGTATAGGAAAGGTGATTTGTATGTGGTAGATTTCTCAGCAGGACCACAACTTGCAGTATGTCTTCTTGCAAAAGCTTCAGAATGCTGGCTTTGGCATCGAAGGCTTGGGCATGCTGGCATGAGGAACCTCCACACCCTTGCGAAGAAGAAGCATGGCATAGGCATCGAAGGCGTCAAGTTCAAGAAAGATCATTTATGCGGTGCCTATGAAGCAGGGAAGATGACAAGGGCAAAACATCCTTCGAAGACAATCATGACTACTACACAACCCTTCGAACTGCTCCACATGGATCTTTTCGGTCCCACTCACTACTCAACTTTTACTACTTCTGCTTGCCTCTATGGCTTCGTCATTGTTGATGATTATTCTAGATATACTTGGGTGCACATAATCCTTTACAAGACTGAAGTGCAGGATGTCTTCAGACGCTTCGCAAATCGAGCTATGAACAATTTTGGCGCCAAGATAAAGCACATCAGAAGTGACAATGGCACTGAATTCAAGAACACTGGCCTTGATACATATCTGGATACCTTGGGCATCACACATGAATTCTCAGCTCCATACACGCCACAGCAGAATGGCGTCGTCGAACGCAAGAACAGAACACTCATTGAGATGGCCAGAACAATGCTAGATGAATACAAGACTCCAAGAAAATTCTGGACTGAAGCCATTGATACTGCATGCCATACAATCAATCGTGTTTATCTTCACAAGCTTCTGAACAAGACATCTTATGAACTCCTAACTGACAAGAAGCCAAATGTCAGTTACTTCAGAGTATTTGGCGCAAAATGCTGGATCAAGGACCCACACCACACCTCAAAGTTTGCACCAAAAGCACATGAGGGCTTCATGCTTGGATATGGAAAGGATTCGCACTCCTACAGAGTCTTCAATCTCTTCCACTACAAAGTGGTTGAAACAGTGGATGTGCGGTTTGATGAAACCAATGGATCACAAAGAGAGCAATTGCCAAATGTGCTAGATGAATTTCCAGCTAATGAATCAATCAAGCTTATGGGAACTGGAGAGATTGTACCTTCTGAAGCTCATCCTGAAGGAGAACTTATCATCTCAGCACCTGATCCACATGAAGACAATGCTCAGCCTGAAGATATACCTTCCAAATGACCACATAGATCAGCAAGAGCAAAGTCTTCGCCCTATACATCCTCGTGTTGCAAATGAAGTACAAATTGACAAAATACTTGACAGCATCAATGCACCTGGTCCACTCACTCGTTCAAGGGCAACTCAGCTAACAAACTTCTGTGGGCATTTCGCATTCGTCTCAATATCAGAACCCAAGAAAGTTGAAGAAGCCTTCATGGAACCTGAATGGATTCAAGCTATGCAAGAAGAGCTTCAACAGTTTGAGCTGAATAATGTATGGGAACTGGTTAAGCGTCCTGATCCACGGAAGCACAACATAATAGGCACCAAATGGATATACCGCAACAAGCAAGATGAGCATGGTCAAGTTGTCAGAAACAAAGCTCGTCTCGTTGCTCAAGGATATACTCAAGTGGAGGGCATTGACTTCGATGAAACATTTGCTCCTGTGGCTAGGCTTGAAGCCATACGCATACTGCTGGCCTATGCAAATCATCATAACATACTTCTCTATCAGATGGATGTGAAAAGTGCCTTTCTCAATGGCAAGATTGAAGAAGAAGTGTATGTTGCACAACCACCTGGCTTTGAAAATCCAAAACATCCTGATATGGTATACAAGCTCAACAAGGCACTGTATGGCCTCAAACAAGCCCCTAGGGCCTGGTATGATACACTCAAGTACTTTCTGAAGAGCAAAGGCTTCATACCTGGTTCCCTGGATCCCACTCTTTTCACGAAGACATATGATGGTGAACTGTTTGTGTGCCAAATATATGTGGATGACATTATCTTCGGCTGCACCAATCAGAAGTACAGTGAAGAGTTTGGATATATGATGCAAGAGCAATATCAGATGTCCATGATGGGGGAGCTGAAGTTCTTCCTCGGTCTTCAAATACGGCAACAACGCAATGGCATCTTCATATCTCAAGAGAAATATCTTAAAGAGTGCCTGAAGAAGTTCGGTATGCAAGACTGCAAAGGCTTCACAACACCAATGCCAGCCAAACATCATCTGGGTCCCGACGACAATGGTAAAGAGTTCGATCAAAAGGTATACCGCTCCATGATTGGGTCTTTGCTTTATTTATGTGCATCTAGGCCAGATATCATGCTTAGTGTTTGCATGTGTGCTCGATTTCAAGCGGCACCAAAGGAGTCGCTTCACTTAGCTGTGAAGCGAATTCTTAGATATTTGGCTCACACCCCAACTCTAGGATTATGGTATCCAAAGGGCTCAGAGTTTGATTTGGTTGGATTTTCGGATGCTGATTATGCTGGTGACAAAGTTGATCGCAAGTCTACATCAGGCACATGTCACTTTCTGGGACGATCACTTGTATGTTGGTCTTCAAAGAAGCAGAACTGTGTATCACTCTCCACTGCTGAATCTGAATACATTGCTGCTGGATCTTGCTGCGCTCAGCTTCTGTGGATGAAGCAAACACTCAAGGATTATGGCATTCATCTGAAGCAAGTGCCACTTTACTGCGACAACGAAAGCGCCATCAAGATTGCCAACAACCTAGTTCAGCACTCGAAGACAAAGCACATTGAAATTCGTCATCACTTTCTCAGAGATCATGTTGTGAAGGAAGACATTGATATCATACACGTCAACACTGAAGAGCAATTGGCAGATATCTTCACCAAGCCCTTGGATGAGAAGAGATTTTGCAAGTTACGGTGTGAGCTAAATATCTTGGAATCCTCAAATGTCCTGTGATCAGGCACACATCCTAACACTTATGGATATTGATGACTTAGATGTGCAACACACGAGGTAGCGTATATCTTCAAACAATGAAGACATACATTCTAAGTGTGAATACATTAATGTGGAATTTGACTTCGGAGCGCCACGATAATTGTGCGCCGTGTCTGGGTCTAATACTTCCTATACGGTGGGTAATGCCACCACCAAACGTTCCATTTTGAAGTGTTTCTCTCATGGCGTTACCTCTCAATGTCTTCACATTTGGTTTGGCTTCATTCTCAATATGTCTTCATGATTATCTTCACTGTGTTGATTATATGGATATATATGTACTGATGTTCTGTCCTCTACAGCATTCACTTATAGCTATGTCTTCTTGGTTGAATCTTTTGAACTAAGTGAATGTGATCGGACCCTAACCTCTCTATGCTTTCTATCTCAAACTCTATCTCTCCAAGTCATATGCATTCTGTTGAAACTGTCAAATGTCTTCACTGTGTCCTTGTCAGCTGAAGACATAGTCACAACGATAAAAGTCCGTTTTTAATGCTCATTCCTCCACATAAGATCCGGAGAAGCAGGAACGACCGCCCGACAATTTAGGCGTGCATGGGACGTGGAACAAATCCCAATCTCCCTATAACTGGCCACGTGTGCCTCAAATGCAAACCGCCAGGGGTACCTGCGTAATAGCGCAGTGCCGCCTCTATCCCTATAAATACACGATTCACTGCGGTCATTATCTCCTTCTTCCACCCTCGCACGAACCCTAGCGCCACCGCTAGCACTCGACGCCGGTGACGAAGCGCTTCACTGCCGCAACCTCTCCGACGCCGTTTTCACGCCGACAGCGGACATCGCTCTCTCCGCCGTCGCCGTAGGTGTCTTCCGTCGCCAAGTTAGGGCACGGAGGATCGAACTGCTCGACCTCAACTCTCACTTCGTCTAGCAGTTCCAAGTGTGGTAAATAAAACCTCTTTTTACAGCCTCTTTTGATCCCATAGTTCAGTCACTTTCTGCCATAAGGAGTTTCTCTTCACATCAGTTAGTTATCTCTCTACATCTCATTACATGCCTAGTATATTCACTTGTGCTTCATAAGGTAGTTAGATTCCTCACTTGTACTGATCTGTGGGTTTGTACAAATCTGGAACCAACTTCTTATCTATGAGTGAATGTCTTTGCACAATGAGGTCTATGTCTTCTAAACCGATTTATCTTCAAAATCTTCTGAGAATGCATATGACCTCTTCCCCTTCCCTCGCACCTTAATGCTGTCACAGGTACATGTCCGTGGGAGAATCCTTTGGTTCTCATAGTCTGCATTCATTTGCAGAGTACTTGCAGCATCACATCAACTCTCCTGAAGCCAGTTCTTGCAAAAGGAAGCCTTTGAAGCCTTTGAACATCTTGAAGCCTTCCAAGTTATTCATGGCTTCAGAAACAGCAGCAAGGAAGGGAGGCAGACAGCGACGTGGTGAAACGTCCGAAGATCTGCCTGATGAATTGGCAGAGATGTACAAAACTGATCCTGAAGAAAGCTATGGTCAGCGCAAGACACGAATCCAATGGATTTGAAGATATTGGGCAGAGCAATGGTTCCACTACCGCTTCGTCACTCAGGAATATGCAGAGAAGTGCGCCATCAAGAGACTGTGGGGAGACGTACTATACCAAAATCTCGTACCCAGGTCCAGAGTCGAAGCCATTGCTCAAGGCTTCTATCCATGCATGGTGAGAGGACCAAAGCCAGCTGAAGCACATCCGTCATCACTTCTCTGGTGCCGCGATGATAATCTCTTCAAGCGCAACTTTCAGTTTGCACAACAGTCAGCGAAGATAAACAAGAAGAAATTTGGGCTTGACTTCAACCCTGGTCCCTCCTCACCAAGGGCAGATGGCACACGCGACGCCGATCCCAATATCATCGGGCCGTATGCCAATCTTGCAGGCCTCATCACTCGCATCCTAGTCCAAGGGACTGCTGTGAATGACCCTCCAGCAGATACTGAGTCAGATGACGCCCCTGCTGCTCCGAAGCCAAAGCAGAAGAAGCCAAAAGCTCCAAAAGCTTCAAAGCCAGCCGCTTCTCCCAAAATCTCACGAGCGAAGCCATTGGCAACTGCACCTCCTGAAGCCAGTGTGCAGTCTGAAGACATATCACGAGTCTCCAAGCCACAAGAAGCCAAGAAGCCTCAGCCACACACAGGCAAAGAGCTCACAGCTGCTCCCGTTCTACGCTGCGAAAACATTGATCTATCAAGCGATGAAGATCTTGGAGATGACGCACTTGAGCAGCTCATTAAGAGCAAGGAGGAGGCTGAAATCTTCAACAATCTGCCTCTGTTTGATGTCGCCGTCATCCACAGTTTCATTGATGAATGGTTTGACACACCAGACATAAGCTTCGATGATCTGCAGCTGCCCATAGGCCTCAGCGTTGCCTTTCAAGGTGCAATTGCTTCAGAACTTGCAATAGCCCAGCGAATTGTAGAACTGAAGCAGAAAATTGATTATGAAAAGGCTCAGTTCAAGAAGCACGTGGCCAAGCTCAGCGTGCAAGAAGTGAAAAACTTCAAGATCATGTTGCACGAGCTGAAAGAGAATTTTCTGAAGACGCGTGCTGAAGCTCAAGGCTCGCGAGAGCGCATGAAGACTTTGGCTGATTGCTGCGTGCAGGCCTACAATGAGGCAAAGAAGCGCAAGGCACTTGGGCGTCCCGGCATTGACCCCAGGATGGCCGCGAAGAAGAAAAAGAAGGCTGCTGTGCCTGAACCTGAAGCGCCAAGGTCAGAAACTGCTCCGATTGTCTTCCCCGCTGCAACGACTGGCTCGAAGCCAAAGAGTTGATCAACCGCCTCACAACTCAAGAAGACACGGACTGCAGAGGCTGAAGCTAAGAAGAGAAAACACTCTGAAGCCTCTCCTTCTGAACCCATCATCAAGAAGCGCAAGACCAAGAAATCTCGGGCTGCTCCCACAGAGCCCTTGACAGTTGAACCCCTCTCCGTCCGCTATCCTGACGCAGATCGTCAGTTGACTATGCATGAACCCAACGCTGAAGACATTCCAGCAGACGAACCCAACACTGCTGAAGACATTGGTCTCCAAGACAATGTGCAAGGTGATGCAGCCCTTCCTCAGCTTGAGACAAGCGAACTGATCAGTATTGGTCGTCCATTGATGCCAATCACACAAGATGCATCGTGGGCAGATCGCGCACAGGAGGAAGATGAGCCCCAACCCACTACAACTCCACCGGCGCCCACATTCCGTAGGCTTCGCAAAGGGCCAAGGGCTCAGGCTGCTGACGACATTCCGGCTGCATCAGCCGAAGAGCATGCAGAGATACCACAAGCTCCAACTCCCCCACACCAACAAGAAGCAGTTCTCCAGGAGAACGTGCCTGAGTCTGCAAATGTTGAGGCTGCCACAAACAACGCCGAAGCAAATGTGCAGCCCAACCCAACAATAGCTTCAGAAGACAATGAAGCTACTGCTCCTGAACATTCTGTGCCTGAGTCTGCTGCCGGACCACAATTCAACTATCATATTGCGTACAGACCCCAGGTCCAGAAGCCGATCCCACGACTGCCAAGGTTCCCAGGTCCTGCATCAGCTCCTGGTTCCTTCAACATCAACGGCTTCAGGGCAGATAACACGTTTTTCGACCGCTCCAAGAACCCTTATTCAAGGGAACGGATTGTATCAGATAGGTTCTGGAGCCATCAACAGCGCAGCTATTATTCATGCATCCTATACAACCAAGGCCGCATCTTTCCTCACAAGCGCCTTGAGGTTGAAGCTGTAGCTGGTCTGCCTGGTCTGGAAGAAGCACTGGATTGCTTCAAGCAAGTGGGTTTGCTGCCATTTATCACTGATGAAGAGCACTGGAACAAAGAGCTTCTGCTCCAGTTCTATGCCACTTTGCATATCAAAGGCTATAACAGAGATCCGAAGACATGGATTCTGGAGTGGATGACAGGCAATATCCATCATGAAGCCAATGCTTTCGACCTAATTGAGCTTACCGGCCTTCCTACTCCTGGCGAATTCTTTGAAGAAGGGTGCCAACTCCATGCTGAAGCAATTGAGAGCATATTTTAGTGTCCTGAGCCAGATATGAGTTAGATGCTCTCAATAATGAAGCCACTGCCTCCTAATGCACCCTATCCAACTAGGTTCTTCGTTGAAGACTTAGAGTACCTGCCCAGAACAATATATCACATCATAAGGCGGACTCTATGGCCTGTAAAGGGACACTCTCGATATGCAACAATTGATGGTGCAATGAAGACTCTCATCTTCTGCATTCTTCATGGCAAATGCTTCAATGCACAGGATCTCTTCATCCGTCACTTTGCAGCGTCTGCCTTAGAACTGTTTGGATTAAAGTTCTATGCTCCTTGGGTTATGAGGCTGATCAAGCTTCACTCTGCAATCTCCTATCAACCCTCAGCCCGCAACCATAGGATATTTTTGCCAGATGTGGACACATCTGCTGAAGCAATATATCCAGAGCCTGGCAAGCAACCATTAAGTCTTCAAATGCAGAACACCAGAGCTTCACTCAAAATATTGAAGGTGTTGAAGCTCTCTCCCGAGTGTATCCAATGGCTGGCACCACACGTGCCCCTGCATCAACTGAAGCCACTGACAGCACAGCTGCCAAGAGACCCAAGAAGCGCGCTCGAGCACTCAATGACCGAGAGCTTCTTGTGGCTCTTCACCAAAAGCAAGATAGGCATCACGACTGGCTCAAACGGCAGATGAGAAGCATCATGCAAGACGTCAATCGCATCAGAAATCTGGCAACCGAGAATGCGTTTGTCGCACACGAGACCTGTCGCCGCACTTGGAAAGGCCTCACCATGATGAGCAATGAAGCTGAACTGCAAGAGGATGGCTTCAGAGAGAGATTCCAATTTGACTCCACGCCTCCAAGAAGAGCTGTGATGCGAAGCACACCATCACTTGAAGAGTCAGAATTCTCTTCTTCTGCTGCCACCGTGTCTTCCCGGATTATTGAAGAAGACGACGACGCGACATCATCTCCACCTTCTTCAACACATGTCGAATCTGCACCAAGCTCATCTGCACCGCCACCAAACAACTCCACCGATCCTGCTGTGCCTGGGAAAGCGTAGAAAACTCTATGTCTTCAAACCTTTTTGGTCATCACTGACAAAAGGGGGAGAAGCATGATGTTTATAGTCTTCAAGCGGGTCACTTTGGGCGGGTGCCTTTATATTTTGCTACATTTTGCTTCGTGCTTACAACTCCCGTTTTTGCTACATTTGCTTCTTTGAGTTGTAACACTTAGCCTTGATGGCCGTCTGCTACCTGTTTGTCACTCCGTTATGCGAAGATAAATTCCGCATGTGCGACGATAAATTCCGCACTCATCTCTTACTGCAGACGTCCATTTTCCATTATGCATGTCATTATCTTCATATACTTTCACATGCATAGTGGATTGTCATCATAAGTTGAAGTGGATCTCCACAAGTACAACCTGCCATGTGCATTTGCATTCAAAAGGCAAATTACTTATATGCACATCTTCAGGGGGAGCCCTTGCAACTTACGAAGACAATTCTTTTACAATTTCACAAATTATGTTTCCCGTTGAAAACTTCAACTAGTTTGTCATCAATCACCAAAAAGGGGGAGATTGTAAGTGCATCTAGTGCCACCCCTAGTTGGTTTTGGAGTATTGACGACAAACCTAGTTGAGGGACTAATGTGTTTGTGAGAATTTCAGGAAAACACAGGTAGAAGTCCCTCATTGATTCGGTTTTACTACCAGAGATGACCCCTAAAAATGTACGAAGACATTGAAGACAATGGTGGTTTATGAAGATATTCATATTGAAGACAATGACATGAGAAGACTCCCTATGAAGCTTATGGAACTCGAAGACTTAGATCCTTCGTAGTTTTATTTCATTTATGTTGTGTCATAGGAATCACCGTACTGTTAAGTGGGGTCCAAGAGAACCAGTCAGAATGACTGAAGTGATGCCTAATTCAAATCCTATGTCTTCGAGCAAAGACTTTGAGAGAAAATCTTGTCCAGAGTCAGACAAGTCATCTTTACTTGTAGCCCAAGTAAAGTTGCCGTGTGAGTTCAAAATTCGACCGTTGGTACACGTGTCAGTTGCTTAGTGACCCAGGGTCATTTCGGACAGATCAGGTCGGGTTGCCAAGTGGCTATAAATAGTCCACCCCCCACAACCATAAACGGTTGGCTGCTCAGATTTCAGTGCACGGCTTTTGTCGTTTGAGAGCAACCCACCTCGAAGCCTTTGAAAGAAAAATTCCTAGTGAGGAGAAAAGCCCTAACCACCCAGAGCCAGAGTAAATTGGGCATCACTTAAGTCTTCGTGTCTGTGTGATCTGAAGACTTATTACACTTGAGGACTGTGCATCCTCCATACGGTTAGGCGTCGTGTTTTGAGCATCCAAGAGAAATTGTGGATTGCCGGTGAACAAAGTCTGTGAAGGTTTGGGAGTCTACCTTGAAGACTTACCAGAGTGATTGGGCAAGGTCTGTGTGACCTTAGCTCAAGGAGAAAACGGTGAGGACTGGGTGTCTTGGACTAAGTGTCCTTGGCTGGGTGTCCGGGACTGTGTGTCCTTCGGTTTAAATACCTAGCCGCTCCAACCAGACGTACAGTTGTCACAGCAACTGGAACTGGTCCAACAAATCATTGTCTTCGACGTGTCACTGGTTTCATCTACACTTCCTTTTTACTTACAGTTATTCATTGTGAAGCCATTGCGTGCTTGCTTTATCTTTTGTCTTCACAACATGAATGTATGATCTGTTTGGCTTCATAACTTCTTCCTACCTGATCCTTATTACACTGAAGCTGTTTGTCATTGCGCTTTCACTCTATTGAATACATGACCATGGCTGGCCTAGTGTAATCTAACTTCCGCTGCATAGTAATAGGCATAATCTTCACTGTTTGTCTTCATAACTCTCACGTTTTGAAGACTTTCATAAAAATCGCCTATTCACCCCCCCTCTAGTCGATATAACGCACTTTCAGTAAGCACCCTTAAAAGCAACAAATTCTTCAATTTGTTGAACATCATAGTAACTATAAACACCCTTAGCATACAAAGATACGATTCCATTATCACTAAACTCACTTTGACAGGGAAGGTGTTTCTTAGGGTTTTCAGAACAACAAGTAATATCATATATTTCGCATAAATTTCAAGCATAGCATTGCAAACGATGAATTTGACCCAGTAAAATTTTCCCTTTTTTAGATATTCGGTGTCGCACATAACAAGCGTGCTCATCTAAAGATTTGCCCTCAACTAAGCTAGTTGGGGTTTCAGCACGAGCAGATAGGGATTGAAGATGATCCAAGTAATAAGCTTCAACAGTGTGATAGATTTTGAGCGGTTCTTCAACCATTGGTTTAGTAGGTACAACTAATTTTTTTGGTATTTTGCGTTTCCTACCCATAACTCAAGATAGAAAACAACTAAGAACAGCAAATAAAAATTACTTAGTGATAAAGCAAACAAGCACACACGAGAATATTCACCCCACGCTATTGCTCCCCGGCAACGGCGCCAAAAAAGGTCTTGATAACCCACAAGTATAGGGGATCGCAATAGTTTTCGATAAGTAAGAGTGTCGAACCCAACGAGGAGCTAAATGCAGAACAAATATTCCCTCAAGTTCTATCGACCATCGATACAACTCTACGCATGCTTGATGTTCGCTTTACCTAGAACAAGTATGAAACTAGAAGTACTTTGTAGGTGTTGTTGGGTAGGTTTGCAAGATAATAAAGAGTACGTAAAAAAAGTAGGGGCTTTAGGTAAAGACACAACTAAATTAGTTTTCGTAAAGAGGTTTTTGGTACTTGAAAGTTATTTGTCCCTAGGCAATCGATAACTAGACCGGTAATCATTATTGCAATTTTATTTGAGGGAGAGGCATAAGCTAACATACTTTCTCTACTTGGATCATATGCACTTATGCTTGGAACTCTAGCAATCCTCCACAACTACTAAAGATCATTAAGGTAAAACCCAACCATAGCATTAAAGCATCAAGTCCTCTTTATCCCATACGCAACAACCCCCCTTACTCGGGTTTGTGTTTCAGTCACTCACGCAACCCACTATAAGCGAATCATGAACGTATTGCAACACCCTACAATGGGGATCCCTCACGCTTGCGCGACACGGAGAGCACCATAGGACAACACCAATAATAAAACATGCAACTCAAACCAATCACAATCATCAAATAACCCATAGGACAAAACGGATCTACTCAAACATCATAGGATAGCCATACATCATTGGGAAATAATATATAGCGTTGAGCACCATGTTTAAGTAGAGATTACAGTGGGTAAGAGCGAGGTTACACTTGCTGCATAGAGAGGGGAAGAGTTGGTGATGATGGCGGTGAAGTTGTTGGTGAAGATTGCGGTGATGATGATGGCCATGGCAGCGTTCCGGCGCCACCGAAAGAGAAGGGGAGAGGGGGCCCCTTCGTCTTCTTCTTCCTTGACCTCCTCCCTAGATGGGAGAAGGGTTTCCCCTCTGGTCCTTGGCGTCCATGGCATGGGAGGGGTGAGAGCCCCTCCGAGATTGGATCTGTCTCTCTGTCTCTCTCTGTTTCCGCGTTCTCAGATTCTTCCCTTTTACCGTTTCTTATATTCCTGGCGATCCATAACTCCGATTGGGACGAAATTTTAACACGATCTCTATCCAGATATTAGCTTTCTTGCGGCGAAAGAAGGGCACCAACCGCCTTATGCGATGGCCACGAGGGTCAGGGGCGCGCCCCTTGCCTCGTGGCCCCCTCGGGCACCGTCTCGCGTGGATTTTTCTTCGCAAAAATCATATATATTCCAAAAAAATCTCCGTCAGTTTTTATCCCGTTTGGACTCTATTTGATATGGATATTCCGCGAAACAAAAAACATGCAACAAACAGGAACTGGCACTGTGCACTGGATCAATATGTTAGTCCCAAAAATAGTATAGAAAGTTTCCAAAAAGTATATGAGAGTTGTAGAATATTGGCATGGAACAATCAAAAATTATAGATACGATGGAGACGTATCAATCCATAGTGGTATCTTTACAAAGACTTATATTTAGGAACAAAAGGAGTTTAATAATAGTACACTATGTTCCTTGTAGTGAAGAGGAGCAGGGACATTTGCAGTGTACATGTCTATTCGGTCGCTTGTCACGGACGCTTTCAACTCTTCCTGTTGGTCTGCCATAATATCCAGGAAATGCTGGTAGCTGTGTTGCCTTTGAGAGTTAGACTGATAGTAATAGTACTATGCTTTCAGTTGAAGAGAGCTAGTATTTGAAGCCTTTCTAGCCGTACCGGCAATACTAACCCATATTTTTCAGCAAGTTCCACTTTCCTGATTTTGCTCGTGATGCTTAGGGTTTTTCCATTATATCTACACTATGATCTGTGTAGGTGCTTTGTGTCATACTAGAAATGGACCACTCTTGAAGCTAAACAACACACCAGTCGTACGTCCAAAGCTTACTTCTTCAAATACGAATGTGACATGATACTGGCATTAGTTAACAGACACAAATTTAATTGGTCAGCTAATGCTCCCACTTGAGTTTCCAGATGCATATGGCCACATATAGGGAGACATCATGAAATTGCGTTTCTTTGGGCGCTCTGATTCACTTGTATAGAAAGAAGCGAAATCTCAATAATATGCTTCCCCTTTTATTCTTTAACATGTTCCTCTTTTGTTCTTCTTTAATAAGTGCAATATGTTCCTTTTCAGGAAGGGGAGCAAGGACATCTACAGTCAACAGCTCTATTGGGCCGCTTCTGCTAGATGATTTCAACACTTCAAGTTGGTCTGCCATAATGTCCAGGAAATGGTGGGAGCTGTGCGGTCTTTGATAGACTAGACTGATAGTAACAACAGTGCACCTTCAGATGAATAGAGCTGGCCTATAGGTGATCGATAGGCTTTAAATTAGTAGAGGCAATACAACCCCGTATTTTCTAGCCAGTTCCGCTTTCTCGATTTATTTATGATGGTTATGGTGTACCCCTTTTATCTATACTACGATCTGCCTAGTGGCTGTGCGCTCTCGTTATTATGGCGTGGCAATAAACTTTCGATATGGTATATTATGAACCTATCATCTGCCAACTATCCTTATATCTGGAGCTCTCAACATGGAGCCTATTTTTTTTCTGTAGTTGTGCCAGATTATATTAATGTACGCACCATATTACAGAACACATGAGATCTCTCATCAGAATCCAGTGATAGCACACAAGAGTTTACAAGGAGCCCATATTATATTAGAATATCCTCTGCATTACAAAGATAATCTCACTACTATTTATGTTTTCATGCTTCTCAGATATGTTACGCAATCACAATGAATGTGAGAATGTGCACATGAGAAGAGTATTATGGAACAATTCAATGGGTAACAAACTTGGCATCGATGGATTGAGGTCCATTCTAGATGCAGTGAAACCCACATGCTCCCGACCTATAGATTCGTGTTTAGAATATGATCCTGATGACTATTCTGAGCTCAAGGAGTCAAAGGTAGATGACATATCCTATTCACCCAATAAGGTGCATGTTCTAATTTGCCAAGGTTTTATTGGTTGCACGTATCTTGCATAAGTTGTCTTGAATTTCTTCTGCTTCATTGCACTGCCATCGGCTTAGTTTACTCATGATATATGTGAAGATGCCATGCCCATCCATTATCAATACCTAATCCATTTGCCATCATAACATATTTTTCCATTCAAATGTTGTTCTCGTGTTTCAGACATCCAAAAGGAAGAGCGTGTTGGAAATATGCCCTAGAGGCAATAATAAAATGGTTATAATTATATTTCCTTGTTCATGACAATTGTCTATTGTTCATGCTATAATTGTATTAACCGGAAACCGTAATACATGTGTGAATACATAGACCACAACATGTCCCTAGTGAGCCTCTAGTTGACTAGCTCGTTGATCAGTAGATGGTTGTGGTTTCCTGACCATGGACATTGGATGTCGTTGATAACGGGATCACATCATTAGGAGTATGACGTGATGTACAAGACCCAATCCTAAGCATAGCACAAGATCGTGTAGTTCGTTTGCTAGAGCTTTTCTAATGTCAAGTATCATTTCCTTAGACCATGAGATTGTGCAACTCCCGGACACCGTAGGAATTCTTTGGGTGTATCAAACGTCACAACAGAACTGGGTGACCATAAAGGTGTACTACAGCTATCTCCAAAAGTGTCTGTTGGCTTGGCACGAATTGATACTGGGATTTGTCACTCCGTATGATGGAGAGGTATCTCTAGGCCCACTCGGTAATGCTTCATCATATCCTACTCCGCCGCCTGTCACGCATCCGACTCTCAGCGGCCGACTGGGCCGCCGCGAAGGAGTCAGCGAGAATGACGCCCGCCACCGGATCGACCGCCTAGCGCGATCCCTGGCTCTGGAAGAAGAAGATGATGTCGTCCCGCCCTGCTTTGGCCCCCGCATCCACGACGAACCCTTCCCTAAAGGGTTCTCGCTCCCAAGAGACACGCCCAAGTACAACGGCTCTGTGAAGCCGGAAGACTGGTTGATCGACTACTCCACTGCGGTTAGCATCTCGAACGGCAACAGGCGCGTTGCCGTGAAGTATGTTCCCCTCATGCTCCAAGACACGGCGCGCACCTGGCTCAACAGCCTCAAGCCTTACAGCGTCAACAGCTGGCTGGACTTCACAGAAGCCTTCATCCGCAACTTCACCAGCACCTACAAGCGGGTTCCTAAGCCTCGACAGCTCTCCTTGTGTGTGCAAGGGCCCAGTGAATCAACTCGCGACTACCTCACGCATTGGGCCGAGCTCCACAACTCCTGCAAACGGGTGCACGAGGTTCAAGCTATAGAGTACTTCACCGCCGGGTGCCGAGAAGGCACCCTCCTCAAGCACCGACTCCTCTGCGACGAGCCGACTACCCTCGACGAGCTGCTGGTCATAGCTGATAAATACGCCACGGCCGATTCCTCAATGAAGACCGAGCTTCGAGTAGTCGCCTCTGGGAAGGTGCTCGCTCCGAGTCCCAAGACGCCGGCCGGAGACTCCAGCTGACGCCCGTACCATAATGACCACAAGCGCAAGGCTCCCATGCCACCGTCCACTAGTCGGCAGGTGGCCACAGTCGAAGACGAACAACCCAAAGGGCGGCCCACGCCCAAGAAGCAGAAAGGTAGCAGGCTGACTTGGCAGCCGGCTTTCTCCTACGAGCAAGCACTGGATGCCCCCTGCAAATTCCACAGTGGCGCGAAGCCTTCGAACCGCACGACCCGGAAGTGCCACTGGCTCACACGGATCTCCAAGGGTGAGGGGATAGCACCACCTCCGCTTGTTGGTCAGCCGCCTCCGGCCCCTCCACAGCCGGCCTCTCGGCCAGCAGTCGGGGCTGTTCAAGACAAGTTCCCCGACGAGCATGCCGCCTACGTCGTCTTTACAAGCCAACCAGAAGATAGGCTCAGTCGGCGCCGACAGCACCAAGAAGTCAATGCAGTTGCCTCCAATAATCCCGAGTTCATGCATTGGTCAGAAAGGCCTATCAGCTGGAGCTAGACCGATCACCCAGAGGTGATGCCATCTCCCGGCTCTTACGCACTGGTTTTGGATGCCACCCTCCCAACGGAAAGGCGAGCTGCCCGTTTCTCCCGCGTGTTGATAGATGGCAGAAGCATCATCAACATACTGTACCGTGACACCATGGAGAAGCTGAGCATCAAGAGGAGACAGCTCATGCCTAGTCGGACTGTGTTCCATGGGATTGTAGCCGGCCTGTCCTACTCCCCAATCGGCAAGATCAAGATAGATGTCCTCTTCGGGGACAAGGATCATTTCCGCTGAGAGGCAGTGTGGTTTGAGGTAGTGGATCTGGAGAGCCCTTACAATCGTTGCTTGGCCGACCTGCTCTGACCAAGTTCATGGTTGTACCCCACTATGCCTACCTCAAGATGAAGATACCGAGTTCCAAGGGAATCATCACCATAGCCGAAGACTACAAGAAATCCTCTGAGTGTGTGGCAGCAAGTAGCCGGCTGGCCGAGTCCCTCGTGATTGCTGAAGAGAAAAAAATACTGGATCGAGTCATGGCCATGACCGGCAAGCAGCCGGCCCTGTCCCCCGATCCCAAGGAGTGTGATGCCCAAGGCTCTTTCCAGCCGGCCAAAGAGACAAAGAAGGTACCTCTAGACCCGGAGCACCCAGAAAGGTTTGCCACGATCGGGGCAAACCTGGACAGCAAATAGGAAGGCGAGCTTGTCGATTTTCTCCGTGAGAATCGGGACATCTTCACATGGTCCCCCAAGGACATGCCGGGTGTTCCGAAGGAATTCGCCGAGCACAAGCTACATGTCCGAGAAGGTGCAAAACCAGTCAAACAGCCCCTCCACCGACTATCAGAAGAGAAGAGAAGGATTGTAGGAGAAGAGATAGCCCAGCTTCTGGCAGCCGACTTCATTATGGAAGTTTTCTTTCCAGAGTGGCTTGCCAACCTGGTCCTCGTGCTGAAGAAAAATAACTAGTGGCGCATGTGTATAGACTACACTAGCCTCAACAAGGCCTACCCCAAAGATCCCTTCGCCTTGCCAAGGATCGATCAAGTAATAGACTCCACAGCGGGATGCGAGCTGTTGAGCTTCTTGGATGCCTACTCAGGCTACCACCAGATAAAGTTGGACCTAGCCGACCGCCTAAAGACCGCCTTCATCACACCATTCGGAGCTTTCTTCTACCTGACTATGACATTCGGTTTGTGAAACGCCGGTGCCACTTTTCAGCGTTGCATGCAGAAATGCCTCCTCAAGCAGCTCGGCAGAAATGCCCACGTCTATGTGGATGATATTGTGGTGAAGACGGAGAAGTGCGGTACCTTACTGGAAGACCTCAGAGAGACATTTGAAAACTTGCGCCGGTTTCAGATCAAGCTCAACCCCGAGAAATGCGTGTTCAGAGTACTAGCCGACCAGCTTCTAGGCTTCCTGGTCTCCGAACGCGGCAATGAATGCAACCCGATGAAGATCAAGGCCATGGAAAGAATGGAGATTCCCACCAAGCTGCGAGACGTCCAGAAGTTCACCAGATGCTTGGCTTCCCCGAACTGCTTCATCAGCCGGCTTGGAGAAAAAGCCCTCCCCCTCTACCGCCTCATGAAGAAGTACACTCACTTTGAGTGGAACGACCAAGCAGATCAAGCTTTCCACGAGCTAAAAAAGATGCTGACCACGCCGCCCGTCTTGGCAGCACCGACTGAGAAAGAGCCTATGCTCCTTTACATTGCCGCCACTAGCCGGGTGGTCAGCACAGTCATTATGGTCCAACGCCCAGAAGAAGGCTGAGCTTAGCTAGTCCAGAGGCCGGTGTATTATTTAAGCGAGGTATTATCCGCCTCAAAGCAGAACCACCCACACTACCAGAAGATGTGCTACGGTGTGTACTTCGCCGCCAAGAAGCTCAAGCCCTACTTTCAAGAGCACCCCATCACGGTCGTATGTACTGCCCCGCTCGCCGAGATCATAGGCAGCCGGGATGCATCCAGCCGAGTGGCAAAATGGGCCATTGAGTTGGCTCCTTACACGATCTTCTACCAGCACCACACCGCCATTAAGTCCCAAGCACTGGCCGACTTCCTCGTCGATTGGGCCGAAACCCAGTACCTGCCACCGGCCCCCAATTCCACTCATTGGCGGATGCACTTCAATGGGTCCAAGATGCACACCGGCTTGGGAGCCGGCATCATCCTCACCTCTCCCAAGGGCGACAAGCTCAAGTACACATTGCAAATTCATTTTGCCGCCTCCAACAATGTGCCCGAGTACGAGGCGCTCATACACGGGCTCCGGCTAGCCAAAGAGCTCGGCATCCGCCGGATCCTGTGCTATGGTGACTCGGATTTGGTGGTCCAGCAGTCATCTGGCGACTGGGGCGCCAAGGACGTGAACATGGCGAGTTACCGCTTCCTCGTTCAACAAATCAGTGGATATTTTGAAGGATGCGAGTTCCTTCATGTACCATGGGCTGACAATGTGCAAGCAGATGCCCTGGACCGAATAGGCTCCACCCAGCAAGCTATACCAGCCGGCGTTTCTCTCCACCGCCTCCTCAAGCCATCTATAAAGCCGTCCCCAGAATCTGATTCCATCTTCGTGCCGCCTGACCCCGACGCAGTCGGATCCGACTTGGGGAACCAAAGTAGGCGGCTCGGGGACTTCGACAGGCGGCCCGGGGACTGCCATAGTTGCGCCCGGCCCGAGAACTTTGGAACTCGGCCCGGGGGCTATTGCAGCCGGCCCGGGGACTGCATCGACACAACAGGCGGTGGCCGACTCCAACTCTTCACCACCCAGCCCACCCGCCCCGGTCATAGTAGTAGTTTTAACAGCAGAAGAAGTCACAGCTACATCATGGGCCCAGCCCATCCTCAACTTCTTAGTAAATAGAGAGTTGCCAACTGACGAGATCTCGGCAAGACAAGTCCAACGCCGAGCCGGAGCATACACAATAGTAAACCGAGAGCTTGTTAGGCGCAGTGTCACTGGAGTCTTCTAGCGCTGCGTCGAGCCAGAAAAGGGCATAGCAATCCTCAAGGACATCCACCAAGGTGAATGTGGCCACCACGCGACCTCAAGATCACTCGTTGCCAAAGCTTTCCGCCATGTATTCTTCTGGCCGACTGCTTTGGATGATGCCATGGAGCTAGTCAAACACTGCAAAGGGTGCAAAGTTTTCAGTTCCAAGCAACACCTGCCGGCTTCTGCGCTCAAGACCATCCCCCTCACCTGCCCTTTTTCCGTCTGGGGGCTGGACATGGTGGGCCCATTCAAGACGGCATGCGGCGGCATGACACATCTGCTCGTCGCTGTGGACAAATTTACCAAGTGGATTGAAGCAAAGCCGATCAAGAAGCTGAATGGGCCGACTGCCGTGACGTTCATCGCAGATATCACAACCCGGTACGACATACCACACAACATCATCACTGACAATGGTACAAATTTTTGCAAAGGGAGCACTGGCACGTTTCTGCGCAACACACGGCATACGGCTGGACCTAGCGTCCGTTGCCCACCCGCAGTCAAACGGCCAGGTCGAGCGCACAAACGGCCTCATCCTCTCCGGCATCAAGCCCCGACTGGTCATGCCAGTAGAGCGTTCTGCCAGCTGTTGGCTTGACGAGCTGCCGGCCGTCCTCTGGAGTCTGCGCACTACCCCGAACAAGTCAACTGGCTTCACCCCTTTCTTCCTTGTATATGGCGCCGAGGCTGTCATCCCAACTGACATCGAGTTCGACTCACCTCGGGTCACCATGTACACGGAGGCGGAGGCCAAGGAAGGACGAGAAGACAGCGTCAACCTGCTGAAAGAGGGCCGATTGTTAGCTCTCAGCCGGTCCGCCATCTATCAGCAGGGTCTGCGCCACTACCATAGCCGAAAGGTCAAGCCAAAATTGTTCCAAGAGGGTGATCTTGTGCTCCGGCTGATCAGCGAACAGCCGGCCAGCACAAGCTCTTGGCCCCTTGGGAGGGCCCCTTCGTCATCAGCCGAGCCTTAGGCAATGACTCCTACTACTTAATCGACACGCAGAAGCCGAAGGCACGCAAGAGAGATGATTCCGGCAAGGAGTCGGAACGACCATGGAACGCCAATCTCCTCCGAAGATATTACAGTTCAAAAGCAGTACGTAGCACGCTACCTTTTGTACTAAGTACGAGGCAAAGGGTCCCCCGAGGAGCACTCGGGGACTACCCTCTTTTATCTATGAATGATGAGTATCACTCGTATGATTATGTTACTACTTTTGCTTTTCCGTCCGGCACCGGGTTCGACCAGTCGGCCCAGGGACTCGCCGCCAAGTAGTGTGCCGACACCCAAGCCCCTCTTGCCGAAAGTCGCAGCTCGAAGAATCGGCTGTCCGACTGGCAAGAGCCAAGGGAAGGAAAGGATGGAAAAATGGCTAAGGACTAATGAGCTTATATAACGCGAGCCGGCCCCCAACCCCGCCAACCGGCTACTAGAGCAGCCGGCTGGCCGGCTTCCCGTTCACCTTGCTGCAATCTAAGAAAGCTCGAGTACTTGTCTTCCCAAAAACAACCAAGTCCTTCTTCAGCCACAGACTGTAGAGCAGCTGTCCGGCTGGGAAGGCGGCGGCCAAGGGAAGGCAGCAAAGGAAAAAGCCAAAAAGGTGAAAAGCAAACGCGAACAGAAGCCAAACATATGCATAATTATATTTACACAAAAGACCTTCAAAAGGCCAGCATTCAACATAGTCTGAATACACCCCCAGTGGGTGGAACTACGCAAATTTAATAAAAGTTGTTCAAAAGAGTAACAAGCAGGAAAGCAAGGTCGGCGGATCAGGCCAAGGGAGCGACGGGCGAGTCGGGAAGGTCGATGGAAATGGTAGTGCTGGCTGGAGGAGTGGCCGACTGGCGAGTCTTAGCATGATCATCACCTCTTGCAAGCAGCGCGCTTGCGCGCGCCTCGTTGCTGGAGGCACGATCAGGCTGAGGCGGGCTGGTCGCTTCGCCGTCTAACACAGCGTCTTCACCATCCTCTCCCTCTTCCCCTTCGCCCTCATCGCTGGAAGCAATCTCCTCCGCCGAGTCCTCACCTTCTGCCGAGTTCAGCCCGAACCACTCCTCCGGCTGACCGACGCCGGTGTCATCCACCTCAAGGGCAAAGGCACTGGTGTCGGTGTACTCGGCGATTGCCGAGGCGCGTTGGATGATAGCCGGCCGCACTACCTCCAGCTCCTCGTCGGCCTCCTGCCGCCAAGTGCTCAGATGGTCCAAGTTCAGCCCAGGATACCAAGCTCGGACGAACTCCAGCGCCCGCCCAGTGCCGGACCGGGCCGCTGACGCTTTCCAGGCCTTGTAGCGGCCGACTGCGACCTCCAGCCAGTCGACAGTCTGACTTGGGGTGCGGGGAACCACCTCGCCGGGCCAGAGGGCGGCCGACACTTGTGCCCCGGCGCGCTGAAGATGGCGGAGCATGCGGTGGGCCGGCTGCAGGCGGGCTTGAAGTGCCAGAAGCTACTCCTCAAGTGACCGGCCGGCACCCGGTGCGATCCAGGCCCCTGCCTGCCGTCGCGCATCGCGGTAGGCCTCGATGGCTTGGGTGGCGGCAACAGAGTGGCCGGGAAAGTAATCTGCACAAAGGAGAAAGCAGTAGCACAAAATCAAAAGACGAACCAGATGGCAGGAGGCAGGCAAAGAAATGAAGAAGAAGGCGGCCTACCGTCGATTAAGTCTTCCACCCGGCTGTAGCCTTGACTCAGCACCTACCTTGCCTCGTCCCAGTTCGCCGCCTCGGTCTCATATTCGGCTTTGAGGGCGGCCTCGCTGTCCTGCGCCGCCTTCAGGGCCGCCTTGTGGCTCTCCTCCTGGTCGGCCGGTTTCTTGGCTAGGCGATCGTGCTCTTGAGCCAGGGCGGCGCACTCGGCCTCCTTGGCGCGAAGGGCAGTCTGGGCTCCGCTTAGCTGGCTCCTCAAGTTAGCATTGCCCCCTGCAGATATGAAGAAAGAAGTCATCAGGAAAAGATCCGACCCGACTGCTCAGTAGTCGGCCCGACTCTCGGGGACTACACCTAGTGGGTGCGTTGACGCACCCCCACTTGAGACAAAAGATGAAGGACTTACTCCGGCTCTCGGTCAGATCGGTGGTTTTCTGATTCAACTCCTGGGCCTGGGAGTTGAAGGCAGCTGCACATAGGTTATGATACTCTTGCAGATAAGATAAGTGATACAAGTAAGAACAAGACGACAATCGGAGTCTACCAAGAAGTTCCAAGCCGCTTGCTCAGCAGCCGACTCGGAACTCGGGGACTACACCCAGTGGGTGCGCTGACGCGCCCCCATGGAAGAAATCAGGAGCAATCAACAAAAATCGGAAGGACTCACCCGGATCACCATTCGTGTCGTGAGAAATTCTTGAGTGTACTGCTTCAGCGCGGTAGCTTGGGCCTGAAGCCGGTTCCGGACGTCCTGCGCCGCCACGTTCAGCACGACCGTCCCGCCGCCCGGCGTCCATCTGGACGAGCTATCGCTAGCCGCTTCCAGGTCCTGGGCCGACGGGCCGGCGCCAGCGGCGTTTTGCGGATCCGGCGCTGAAGTTGCCTTCTCCGCGCGCCGACGAGACGGCGACAGGACCACAAGGTCCGCCCCGACAGTCGGCTCACCTCCGGCCGGCTGCATGGGCAGCATGTCGGGCCGGCTAGCTTGGCCCTTTCTAGTCGGCGGCGTCGGTTCCGTCTCCTTCCCCTTCGCTGGCTGGCCGCGGCTGGTCTCCTCCGTCAGGGGCACTGCAATGTCGGGAGCCGCGGCACGAAGGGGGATGACGAGTAGCAGAGGCTGGTTCCGCTGGGCCTCCACCTCCTTTTCCGTGGCTGTGGCCTCCCCCTGGGCCTTGGCAGCCGCATCGGCCCGCGCCTCCGCCGACTTCTCCCTCGCCTCCCGAGCCACCCTCCGCTCCTCCGTCTCCCGCTCCTCCCGCGCTTCCCGCGCGTTTCGCTCCGTCGCCTCTAGGAGATTGGCATGGGGATCCACACGTCGGGAGCTTGAGGACCCTCCCGCGGGTCCGACTACGGAGGCGGTAGGGGCCCTTTCAAGAGAAAGTGGGGACCTGTTTGATAAGTCAAGAAGAAGGCTTAGAAGAATATCAATCGAAGAAGAAAAAGAAAGGCATAAGAAAAATAACACTTACGCTGAAACCAACTGCAGCTGCTTCACCACCTTGCGGAAGCGGGCTGCCTCATCCCGCTTGGTCGCCGCCGCAGTACTCTTGGGCTTCTTTGGCCGACTGACAAAGTGGGTCAAGGTGGCCCGATGTTTCTGTGCGCCGCCACAAGCAGCCGGCACGGCGGATGGGCCGCGCCTTGATGATCGGGCGCCGGATGACGGCGCGGAACAACTTTGGCCTCATCATCATCCGGCCAATCCTCGAAGGCGGCCCCGAGCCCAGTGCCGCCTGCCTCGCCGCCTTCCCCTGTGACATCGTCTTCCATGGCGACCTCCCCCAGGTCCGGATCATCTACGTCGTCCATCGTGCGGTTGGGGAGGAACTGCCGTTCCACCCCCGCAGCCCCGGTTGCCGGTGGAAGCATAGGGTTCTGCCAAAAACAAGCCGACTGGTCAGGAGTCGGCCATCATGAACCCGGCAACAAGGAAAGAAGAAAAGAAGAGAAAATCACCACAATCGGAGGATTGGCGCGAGAGTACGGCTCCTTGCCGTACTACCACTCCTCGGTGAGCTTGCAGTTGGAAATATAGTTCACCATGTAAGACACCTCGGCGTGAGGCATCTCCTTGGTGCTTAGCCGGCACGGGTCGAAGCGGCCGCTCATCTGGCAGATCATGTGAGGTCGGTCCTGGAGCGGGAGCACCCGACGCTCCATGAAGACGGCCACCAGGTCGGCCCCAGTCAGACCCTCTGACTGGATCATCACCCGGAGCCGTGCAACAGAGGCGGCCCCACCATGAGACAGTGACCTAGCCCGGAAGGACCATGAGGGCTGCCTCCCAGCCGGCAGGCCGGCTATGTAAGCTGGCAGATTGACGAAGTCGCCTTGCGGAGCGATGTTCTTCACATAGAAGTAGGATTTCTGCCAGAGCTTCACCGACTGGATCAGCAGGATGGGCGGAAACGGGTTGTTGTCGCTCGTCCGCCGCATGGCGATGAAGGCGCCGCATGGGGCGGGCACGCCCGCGATGACGGTGCCGAGCTTGCACTGGAAGAATTCCCTCCAGAGTTCGAGGGTGGGGAAGACGCCAAGAAAGCCCTCGCATAGGGAGACGAAGGCCAACAGCAGCATCACCGCGTTTGGAGTAAGGTGATGCGGCTGGAGATGATAAAAATCGAGGAAGGAACGGAGGAACCCGCTCGTCGGCAGGCCGAAGCCGCGTAGGCAGTGCGAGTGGAAGATTACCCGCTCATCCTCCTCTGGTGCCGGCGAGATCTCCCTCTCCAGCACGAGACGGACCTGCACGAAGTCCGCGCCTGGCAGCCGCCGCGTTCGGCGGAGGAAGTCGACGTGGTCGTCGTGGACGTTGGAGCCATCCCAGGAGCTCGACAATGCCATGGGGACGACGCGGCGATGAGAAAGGTGCGGCGGATGAGAGGCGCGCAACCCTGCTACGACGAAGTGACAGCGAGCGAAGAAGATTGGCGGGAAGGCCGAGCGGTGGTGGGTAGTTGTGGTGACGGAGCTGAGGAAGAAGAAGGAAGGGGCGGAGCGAGGGCGAGCGTGCGAGCGTTTGGCGCTCCCCTCCTCTCCCCCTACTTATAGCCTCGTGCGGCGAAGCCGAGGAGGCAGGGCGTGGGGGGACGTGGGATTAACTGCGCCCACTCCCCACGCCCTGCGATTATTGCGCCTTCACGGCGTGCGGAAACCGCCGCTAGGGGGCGCGCGGTCCATCCGGGCCGCAAAAGATCCGCGCGTGGGCCGAGGCCCTGTAGTGGCGGGCCCTGGACTGCGGCGGCGTCCCGTCGCGCGCGTGGGCTAGCAGGCCCCTCCAGCCGTAGGGTGCCACGTGGCATGCACGCGACGAGCGGTCAGCTCGTAGCTTGACTCGCGCGCCGACTGGTTCCCGCCTTCGGGCTTCGAAACCTCCAGAAGACGGCATGCCTAATCAAAGCCGGCTCCCAGTTTCTGGCTCCTCAAGATAGGAAGCTGATTGAGCTTCTCGTCTTTTTTCTGCCTCGGAGCCCAAACAGCTTCGGGGACTACTATCGGAGTAAATGACCACGGGTAGCCTAGCCGGCTTCCCCTAGTTCTTCAGAAAAATTATAGGCTGATTGAGCCTCCAAGCGTCCAAGACATGGGGCCGCCTTCCCCCAGCTGGCTACCTCTCAGGCCGACTGCGCGAAGGCGGCCCTACCCTAAAATCCTTGTGAAACAGAACCACGAGAGGGCCGGCTCCAAGAAGCCGGCCACGAGAAGGCTGCCTCCAAGGAGCCGGCCCCTCAGCAGGCGGCCAAGATCGTGCCCTCAGAGTCTGCACCCACCTAACGGCGACGAGATGGGGCGTGGCTACAGTGAAGCCTGCCACCCCTGAATCCCAGGGCACGCACGGCCACAGTACGTCGTATGGGGCGGCCATCACCCGTCCGGCGCGGCACTGTTGCCATGTTGATCATGACGTCACGCACGGCGAGTAGTCAGCACGACCCATGGGTGGTGGGCCCCCTCAGTCAGGGAGACACCCAAAGGCGGCCAGGCCTCCCGCAGTCAGCCTGGGGTATGGCCGGCTCCCAATAGCCGGCCAGCTCTCTCCCTCGAAGGAGGTGCCTCATTAAGGAGATAAGACGAGGTAAGGCTACAGTGATGAGCCGCCCAGTGGCGGCACTGTAGCCATGCTTACCACGACGAAGCCCTCGTCACTAGAGGCAAGGCAATAGTAACCAACCTCCGACAAGACTCCCGAGCGGTGGGACTGGCCTGTTGACCAGAAGGCCGGCAGCCGGCGGGGTCCACCAGTCGGCGGGCCTCATCGGTCGGCGGAGGAGCCGGCGAGCGTAGACATAGACGGCTGGGGTCCACGCCCAGCCGGATTACCGTTGTACCCCTGGGGGTAGGCCTATATAAACCCCCAGGGCACCCATGTAGAGGGATCCCCCTTTTGATAGTTCCAGACACCTCATCAAGAGGAGAAGCGGGCTAGCCTTGCCCTTCCTCATCCTTTCACCAAACAGCTCAAGGAGCCTCTTGTAGCTACTTGACAATCTAGTGACCATGCGGAGACCCCGCAGAGCAGCAGTAGGGGTGTTATCTCCACGGAGAGCCCTGAAGCTGGGTAAGATCCGCCGGCATGCATGTCTTCGCCTTATCCCGTTTCCAGGCACCGGCGATGTTTTATTGGCTCCCACAATGATTAGCCACCCGTTGGCATATGTCGCACCAACCACCCGACACCTGGGATGATTTCCGTCAAGACTTCAAAGCTCATCACATTCCTCAGAGTGTTATTGAGAGCAAGCATGAGGAATTCCATAACCTAAAGCAAGGCAGCTTGTCTGTTTACCAGTACAACATCATGTTTCAAAAGCTCGCCGGTTTTGCTAAGAAGGACGTCCCTGACGAGAAGAGCATGATTTATCAGTTCAAGGGTGGCCTCAGAGAAGATCTCCAACTAGCTCTCATCCTTTTCGAGCCGAAGAAATATGATGAGTTTTACAACATGGCACTGAAACAAGAGACTGCTCAGCTGAAGTGCGATGCTTCCAAGAAGCGAGTCAGAGATGCAACTCCTTCTTCCTCTACTCAAGTGGCTAGTAAGCAGCAAAAGTATTGGTTGCCTCCTCCTCCGTTTCGTCAGCCTTATCAGCAGAAGAGCAAAGGTGGCAGTGGATCTTCCCACCCACCCAACCCAGGATTTCAGAACAAGACTTCGTCTCATGCTCCAAGATCAAGTGCTCCGTATCACCATCCGCTCTCGGAGGTCACGTGCAACAAGTGTCAGTAGAAGGGTCACTATGCCAACAAATGCTTCAATCAGAGGTGTCTTCCTCCTCCTCCGCCTTTGAGATCTGCCAGTACCGCAGTGGTTAAGCATAACCCCAAGTCTGCTAAGGTCAACATGATGAATGCAGCTCAGGCTGAGGACTCGTCAGATGTCATCATGGGTAACCTTCCTGTTAATGACATTCCTGCAAGAGTTCTTTTTGATACTGGTGCATCTTTGTCATTCTTATCGAAGCCTTTTGCATACATGCATGATGTTGCCTAAGCCGATAGCGGGTTCTTCTCCGGGTTTGTTCATGAACACCAAAATGATGGCTCCGGATGTTACTATCATGTTGGGCGACTATAAGTTTCTTTCTTCGCCAATGGTCCTTGGTAACTCGGATATCGATATTATTCTTGGAATGGACTGGCTTTCTAAGCACAAGGATCAGCTTGATTGTGCTGCCAGGCAGATTCAATTGACTCATTCATCTGAGGATGTTATTGTCTTTGCCGCAAGGGATGATACCATCCGTCTGTTTTCTCTCAATGAGAAGGGCGAGCTGGATGCCATCTCTCAAATTCCAGTCGTTTGCGAATATCAAGACGTCTTGCCAGAAGAGCTTCCAGGAATGCCTCCGCACCGGCCAGTGGAATTCGTCATCGATCTTGAGCCTGGCACGGAACCTGTTTGCAAACATCCTTACAAGCTTCGACCGGAAGAGTTGAAGGAGCTGAAGAAACAACTCGATATTCAAGAGCGTATGGGTCTCATCCGACCTAGTTCTTCTCCATGGGGTTGTGGCGTTCTTTTTGTGAAGAAGAAGGATGGAACGGACCGACTTTGTGTCGACTACCGTCCATTGAACAAGAAGACCATAAAGAACAAGTACCCACTTCCCAACATCAACGAGCTGTTTGAACAACTCAAAGGTGCTCAAGTATTCTCCAAGCTTGATCTCCGTATGGGCTATCATCAGATTCACATTCGTGAAGAAGATATCCCCAAGACAACATTCAGAACAAGCTATGGTTCATATGAATACACTGTCATGTCATTCGGCCTTGTCAACGCTCCTCCAACATTCTCTCGCATGATGAAGTTCATCTTCAACTCCTACACAAATGACTTCATCTTGGTCTACCTCGATGACATTTTGGTCTTTTCCAAGAACAAGGAGGATCATGCCAAGCATTTGAGATTGGTGCTGGATAAACTCAGAGAACATCCGTTCTATGCGAAGTTTTCAAAGTGCGAGTTTTGGCTCGATGAGGTTCTCTACCTTGGGCATATCATTTCTACCAAGGGCATAGCTGTTAATCCTGAGAACGTGTCTGCAATTGTGAATTGGGAACCACCTCAGAATGTGAAGCAACTCCGCAGCTTCCTTGGGCTCGCAAGCTATTGTCGAAGGTTCGTTGAGAACTTCTCTAAGATCGCGAAGCCTCTTTCCAACCTCTTGCAGAAGCATGTGAAGTACGTCTGGTCTCCTGAATGTGACATCGCTTTCAACACCTTGAAAGAGAAGTTATTCACTGCTCTAGTTCTGACTCCTCCTGATGAATCCAAACCGTTTGAAGTCTTCTGTGATGCTTCCCTTCAAGGTCTTGGTGCAGTGTTGATGTAAGAGAAGAAAGTTGTGGCCTATACCTCTCGCCAGTTGAAGCCCAACGAAAAGAACTACCCCACTCATGACCTCGAGTTGGCGGCAGTTGTCCATGCTCTTTTAACATGGAGGCATCTCTTATTGGGACAAAAAGTGGACATCTTCACTGATCATAAGAGTCTCAAGTACATATTCACTCATCCTAATCTCAACCTCAGGCAGACTCGTTGGGTCAAAATGATTCAAGAGTATAATCCGAGTATCGAATATACTCTAGGCAAGGCCAATGTAATTGCTGATGCATTGAGCAGGAAGGCTTACTGCAACAGTCTGATTCTCAAGCCTTATCAACCTGAGCTTTTTGAAGCTTTCCGCAAGCTCAATCTTCAAGTTGTTCCTCAAGGTTTCCTCGCCAACCTCTAAGTCTCTCCTACTTTGGAAGATCAGATTCGCGAGGCTCAACTTCATGATGCTATGGTGAAGAAGGTGAAGATTGGGATTGCCAAGAGTCAACCCAAGTACAAGTGCTATCGTCTTGATGACAAGGATACTCTATTCTTCGAGGATCGCATTGTTGTGCCTAAAGGTGACCTTCGTAAAGTCATTATGAACGAGGCTCACAATTCACTCCTCTCTATCCACCCTGGAATTACAAAGATGTACCATGACCTCAAGCAGTCATATTGGTGGACTCGAATGAAGCGCGAGATTGCACAGTTCGTGAATGAATGTGATGTCTGCAGAAGAGTGAAAGCAGAACACCAATGACCAGCTGGTCTCCTTCAACCTCTTTCCATTCCAGAATGGAAGTTTGACCATATTGAGATGGACTTCGTGACTGGGTTTCCAAAGTCTAAGTGTGGCAATGATGCTATCTTTGTTGTCATCGACATACTCACTAAAGTGGCTCATTTCCTTCCTATCAAAGAATCTATCACAGCAGCTCAGTTGGCAGAGCTATATACCTCCAGGATTGTCTCCCTTCACGGCATTCCGCAGTTGATATCTTCAGATCGTGGCAACATCTTCACCTCCAAGTTTTGGGATTCTTTTTAGAAGGCCATGGGCACCAACATTCGCTTCAGCACAGCTTTTCATCCTCAAACCAGTGGCCAAGTCGAGCAAGTAAATCAGATTCTTGAAGATATGCTTAGGGCTTGCGTCATCTCTTTCAGTATGAAGTGGGAAGATTGTCTTCCATATGCCGAGTTCTCCTACAACAACGGCTTCCAAGCGAGTTCGGGCAAGGCCCCATTCAAGATTCTCTATGACAGGAAGTGCCGTACTCCTCTTGACTGGTCAGAGACTGGTGAACGTCAAATTCTTGGAAATGACTTGATCACAAAGGCAGAAGAAATGTGCAAAGTCATTCACGATAATCTCAAAGCCGCGCAATCACGCCAGAAGAGTTACCATGATAGTAAGCATCATGACTTGGCTTTCGAGATCGGAGACCATGTCTACCTCCGCGTCTCTCCAATTAAAGGTACTCGTCGCTTTGGTATCAAAGGGAAGATTGCCCCTAGATACGTGGGTCCTTTCAAGATCATCAGCAAGAGAGGCGATCTCGCCTATCAACTTGAGCTTCCGTCCAACTTTGCAAACATGCACGACGTGTTTCACATGTCTCAACTCCGCAAGTGTTTCAAGACTCCTGACTGCACCATCAACTTCGAAGACATTGATCTCCAAGAAGACCTGTCTTATCATGAGCACCCCATTGCTCTTCTTGAAGAAACTGAGCGCGAGACTCGCAACAAGTCTATCAAATTCCTCAAAGTCAAGTGGTCACATCATTCCGACCATGACGCCACCTGGGAACGCGAGGATCACCTCCGTTCTGAGTACCCGGATTTTTCCAGTCCTAGATCTCGGGACGAGATCCTTTCATACTGGTCTAGTGTTGTAACACCCCGGATGTAACCTACCTTATTTGTATTCCAACTCTTGCCGTTTCCGGCACTAAGTTATTCTATTTCCTCGTTGTCAGGTTTTTGTCTCTGTGTGTTTTGTCTTTGTCATGCATCTCATATCATGTCATCATGTGCATTGCATTTTGCATACGTGTTCGTGTCATGCATCCGAGCATTTTCCCCGTTGTCCGTTTTGCATTCCGGCGCTCCTATGTCCTCCAGTGTCCCTTTCTACCCCTTTCTGTGTGCGGGTGTTAAACGGTTTTGGATTGGACTGATACTTGTCATGCAGCCTTGGTTTACTACCGGTAGACCGCCTGTCAAGTTTTGTGCCATTTGGACTTCGTTTGATACTCCAACGGTTAACCGAGGGACAGAAAAGTCCTCGTGTGTGTTGCAGCCCAACACCCCTCCTAAGTGGCCCAAAACCCACTTAAACCTCCTCCATCACCTAGGCTGTTCGATCACGATCGCGTGGCCACAAACCGCACCTCATTTGGAGCTTCGTAGCTCCCTCTACCTCTATATAAAGGTCACCCTCTCGAAATTCCGGATCCAAAACCACCCTAACCCTAAAAACCCGCCCGCGCCGCCGCCGGACATGTCCGCCGTTGCGCCGGACACCGCCCTGAGCCATTGAGAGAGCGACACGTGGCTCCGCCGGCCACCTTCCACCGCGCGGCCCTCTCGGCCCGGTTCCTCCCGCGCCGCCCCGAGCCTCGTCCTCCTCGCGCCCGACGCTGCGCGCCGCCCTTCGCTGCAGCCAGCCGGCCGGTGCCACCGCACGCCATCACCGGAGTCCGTGCCAAGCTCTGGAACTCCTCCACCGGCGCCGCTCCAAGTCCGGCGACCGAGCTCACCGGAGGCCGCCCTCCGCCGTGCATCGCCTCGCTGCCCCCGATCCCCGGCGAGCTCCTCCGGCCACCTCGCCCCAAGCTCCGGCCTCCTTCCTCGGGGACGACGAGCTCTTTTCCGACGAGATCCGTGCTGCTACAGTTCGGGCCCGATCTCAGATCCAGATTCCTCGGGTTGACTTTTTCTCCCCGAAACCCTAACTTTTTGCATACTTTGACGCATCATAACTTCATCACTGTTGCTCCGGTTCGTGTGTGTAGCATATCAAAATGTTCGTTTCGTCGAGTACTCCATTTCATCTCATTGCATCATTGTCATTTGAGCTCATCTTTATGCCCGAAATGCTGTTGGAAGAGGGCTATGTGATGTTAGTTTCAGATCTGTTATCAGCATTTGCACTTTTGTCATTTTTGCCATGATTAATGTGTGCATGCTATGATCCTGAGCTCTACATGTGTTTTGAAGTATGCCATGCCATTTTTACAGGGGTGTATGCCATGTATTTTTGTGATCTTCATGGTGACTATCACAAGCATGCAAAGTAGCTTACTCAATGTTGCTGGTTTCAGGGACTTGGAAATATTCTGTCTCTGCCCTGTCCTTATTTTTATGCCATATGTTCATGTTGATTCCTAGTGATCCGTGCATCTTTTGAGCATGATCAGTAAGGATTTTTTGTAGATATTGTGGTGCTTATCCATCCATGTCTTTGTTTGCATTTATGGATCACCCTAGCTTGAGTCAACCGAGCTCTACTTTTGCTATAAAATGTTCCTAGCAGATTGTTAACATGTTTTGCAATTTTTCCAAGCTTGTTGTTGTTGATCCGTGCATGTTATGTTGTTGTTCTTTCCATGTCTAGCTTCTGTGCCATGTCTACTTGCTGGGTGTATGCTTAGATTATCATGCCATGCTTTAAAGTGAGTGCATCGAGCTCGTAAACATGCGTACTTGATATCTGTTTTGCCATGTTCCAGTTTTTCACTAAGTCTGAATCTGTTAACGTTAATTGCTATGTTCACGTGGTTGCAATTGTATTTTCTGATCCCTTTTGGCTTATGGTCAGTAAGGGGCTTTTGTTGTATGCTTTGAGTAGCTTCATGCCATGCCTTGATTTGCCATGATATGTTCCTGTAGCATGTAGTTATCATGCTCTAAACATTGCTTCCTGATGTTAAATTCTAGACTTGTTATTTTCACTAAGTCTGTAACCTGTTATCGTTTGCACTTTTGCCATGCTTGTTTAAGCCTGTTAATGAGTGAATTAGCCGTAGCTCAGTGTTCATCTTTTGTAAAGCATCTTGAGTGGATCCCTGCCATGTATTTTTTTGCTATGTTAGAGTGCTGTAGCATGTTGTTCTTGATGCATTTAGATGGTCTCGTGCTGTTAATCGCAGCTCGGCGCCATATTTGTTTTGCTTGTCATTTCCAAACCGTGCATCCGATTCCGGTGATCTTTATATTGATTTCGACCGAAATCAACTCCCCTTTCCAGTGGCACTCTTGGATTTCCAAGTTGAGGCCAGGTTCAATCATTCCTTTCCAAATCATGCATATGCATCACATATCGCATCCCGCACATCATACCATGTTTGCATCATGTTGTTTGTGCATTGCACGTGGTTGATTGTGTTCCTTTTGCTTGTTGTTCTTACTTGGGTAGAGCCGGGAGACAAGTACGTGATCGAGGAGCCCGTTGAGTACGCTTACGAGGATCAAGTCAACTCTGAGAACTTTGCAGGCAAGATGACCATACCCTCGAAATCACTTCTATCTTTGCTTGCTAGATGCTCGCTCTTTTGCTATGACTATGGTACGATACCTACCACTTGCTTATCATGCCTCCCAAATTGCCATGTCAAACCTCTAACCCACCTTGTCCTAGCAAACCGTTGTTTGGCTATGTTACCGCTTTGCTCAGCCCCCCTCTTATAGCGTTGCTAGTTGCAGGTGAAGATTGGAGTTGTTCCTTGTTGGAACATGTTTATTGTTGGGATATCACCATATTATCTTGTCTATTTTAATGCACCTATATACTTGGTAAAGGGTGGAAGGCTTGGCCTTATGCCTGGTGTTTTGTTCCACTCTTACCGCCCTAGTTTCCGTCATATCGGTGTTATGTTCCTGGATTTTGCGTTCCTTACACGGTTGGGTTATAATGGGAACCCCTTGATAGTTCGCCTTGAATAAAACTCTTCCAGCATGGCCCAACATTGGTTTTACCTTTCGCCACCTAGCCTTTTTCCCTTGGGTTTCGCGGACTCAAGGGTCATCTTTATTTTAACCCCCCCCGGGCCAGTGCTTCTCTAAGTGTTGGTCCAACTGAGTGATGTCCGGGGCTACCAGGGGAAACTCTGGGCTGGCCTACCTGACGTCTTGCTCATCCTGTGTGCCCTGAGAACGATATATGTGCAGCTCCTATCGGGATTTGTCGGCAAATCTGGGTGGCTTTGCTGGACTTGTTTTAGCATTGTCGAGATGTCTTGTAACCAGGATGCCGAGTCTGACCGGAATGTCTTGGGAGAAGGAATATCCTTCGTTGACCGTGAGAGCTTGTGATGGGCTAAGTTGGGACACCCCTGCAGGGATTTGATCTTTCGAAAGCCATGCCCGTGATTATGGGAAGATGGGAATTTGTTAATGTCTGGTTGTAGAAAGCCTGAAACTTAACTTAATTAAAATGCATCAACTGCGTGTGTAACCGTGATGGTCTCTTCTCGGCGGGGTCCGGGAAGTGAACACAGTGTTGGAGTTATGTTTGACGTAGGTTGTTCTATGATCACTTCTTGATCATAGTTGTTCGACCGTACTTTTGCCTTCTCTTCTCACTCTCATTTGCGTATGTTAGCCACCAAATATGCTAGTCGCTTGCTGCAGCCCCACATCATACCTTTTCCCTTCCTATAAGCTTAAATAGTCTTGATCGCGAGGGTGTGAGATTGCTGAGTCCCTGTGACTCACAGATTACTTCCAAAACCAGATGCAGGGACCGACGATACCGCTCCAGGTGATTCGACTGTGCTCAAGTGGGAGTTCGATGAGGACTCATGACGTTACTACATGTCTTTCCCAGATGATCAGTAGTTGTGTCCAGTTGGGGCGATCAGGGACTATGTTGCATTTGGGGTTTATCTTTGTTTTGGTTCCGTAGTCGGACCTTGAGTGTATTTGGATGAATGTAATGCTATATATGCATTGTGTGACATGGCGAGTGTAGGCCAACTATGTATCTGTTTCCCTTTATGTATTACATGGGATGTTTGCAAAGATTACCTCACTTGCGACATTGCTTTCAATGCGGTTATGCCTCTAAGTCGTGCTTCAACACGTGGGAGATATAGCCGCATCGAGGGTGTTACAGATATTTATTTAATTATTTTTGCAGATGATTAATAGATAAATTCCTCACGTCCAGAAATTTATTTTAGAATTTTTGGGGTTCCAGATCTTGTGTTAGCTACAGATTACTACAGACTGTTCTGTTTTTGACAGATTCTGTTTTTTCGTGTGTTGTTTGCTTATTTTGATGAAACTATGGCTAGTAAATAGTTGATAAACCATAGGGAAGTTGTAATACAGTAGGTTTAACACCAATATAAAGAAAGAATGAGTTCATTACAGTACCTTGTAGTGGTGTTTTGTTTTCTTTCGCTAACGAAGCTCATGAGATTTTCTACTTTAAGTTTTGTGTTGTGAAGTTTTCATGTTTGGGGTAAAGATTTCATGGATTATGGAACAAGGAGTGGCAAGAGCCTAAGATTGGGGATGCCCATGGCACCCCCAAGATAATCTAATGACACCTAAAAGCCAAAGCTTGGGGATGCCCCTGAAGGCGTCCCCTCTTTTGTCTACTTCTATCGGTAACTTTACTTGGAGCTATATTTTTATTTACCACATGATATGTGTTTTGCTTGGAGCGTCTTGTATTATTTGAGTCTTTATTTTTTAGTTTTCCACAATCATCCTTGCTGCACACACCTTTTTGAGAGAGACACTCATGATTCGGAAATTGTTAGAATACTCTATGTGCTTCACTTATATCTTTTGAGTTATATAATTTTTGCTCTAGTGCTTCACTTATATCTTTTAGAGCACGTTGGTTGATTTGTTTTATAGAAACCATTGTTCTCTCATGCTTCACTTAGGTTATTTTGGGAGTCCTACAAAACAGCATGGTAATTTGCTTTAATTATGTTAGGCATTCAAGATTAATAATAAAATTTTCTTATGAGTGTGTTGAATACTATGAGAAGTTAGAAACTTGATAATTGTTTTGAGATATGGAGATGGTGATATTAGAGTCGTGCTAGTTGAGTAGTTGTGAATTTGGGAAATGCTTGTGTTGAAGTTTGCGATTCCCGTAGCATGCATGTATGGTGAACCGTTATGTTAAAAAGTCGGAGCATGATGTATTTATTGATTGTCCTCCTTATGAGTGGCGGTCGGGGACGAGCAATGGTCTTTACCTACCAATCTACCCCCTAGGAGCATGCGCGTAGTACTTTGCTTCGATAACTAATAGATTTTTGCAAAAAGTATGTGACTTCTTTATGACTAATGTTGAGTCCATGGATTATACGCACTCTCACCCTTCCGGTATCATAAACCCACCATATAATTTCCTCCAAACAGCCACCATACCTACCTATCATGGCATTTCCATAGCCATTCCGAGATATATTGCCATGCAACTTTCCACCGTTCCGTTTACTATGACACGCTCCCTCATTGTCATATTGCTTTGCATGATCATGTAGTTGACATTTTAGTTGTGGCAAAGCCACCGTTCATAATTCTTTCATATAAGTCACTCATGCATCATTCCTATCCCGGTACACCGTCGGAGGCATTCATATAGAGTCATACTTTGTTCTAGTATCGAGTTGTAATCATTGATTTGTAAATAAATAGAAGTGTGATGATCATCATTCATAGAGTATTGTCCCAATAAAAATAAAGAAAGAGAAAGGCCAAAAAAAGAAGGCCAAAAAAATAAAAAAAATAAAAAGGGGTAATACTACTATCCTTTTTTCCACACTTGTGCTTCAAAGTAGCACCATGATCTTCATGACAGAGAGTCTCTTATGCTATCACTTTCATATACTAGTGGGAATTTTTCATTATAGAACTTGGCTTGTATATTCCAACGATGGGCTTCCTCAAAATGCCCTAGGTCTTTGTGAGCAAGAAAGTTGGATGCAGACCCACTTAGTTTCTTTTTGTTGAGCTTTCATATACTTATAGCTCTAGTGCATCCGTTGCATGGCAATCCCTACTCACTCACATTGATATCTATCGATGGGCATCTCCATAGCCCGTTGATACGCCTAGTTGATGTGAGACTATCTTCTCCCTTTTTGTCTTCTCCACAACTACCATTCTATTCCACCTATAGTGCTATGTCCATGGCTCACGCTCATGTATTGCGTGAAGATTGAAAAAGTTTGTGAACACCAAAAGTATGAAACAATTGCTTGGCTTGTCATCGGGGTTGTGCATGATTTGAATACTTTGTGTGGTGAAGATGGAGCATATCCAGACTATATGATTTTGTAGGGATAACTTTCTTTGGCCATGTTATTTTGAAGAAACATAATTGCTTAGTTAGTATGCTTGAAGTATTATTATTTCTGTGTCAATATTAAACTTTTGTCTTGAATCTTTCGGATCTGAATATTCATACCACAATTAAGAGAATTACATTGAAATTATGCCAAGTGGCATTCCACATCAAAAATTCTGTTTTTATCATTTACCTACTCGAGGACGAGCAGGAATTAAGCTTGGGGATGCTTGATACGTCTCCAACGTATCTATAATTTTTGATTGTTCCATGCTATATTATATCCTATTTTGGACATTATTGGGCATTATTATACACTTTTATATTATTTTTGGGACTAATCTATTAACCGGAGGGCCAACCCAGAATTGCTGTTTTTCGCCTATTTTAGGGTTTCGCAGAAAAAGAATATCAAACGGAGTCCAAATGGAATGAAACCTTCGGGAACGTGATTTTTGGAACGAAGCTCTGCCGGAGAACCACGAGCTCCACTACCATGCCGTCGTGTTGCCAGAGTTCTCCCTCAACTTCTTCTCTTCCCTTGCTGGATCAAGAAGGAGGAGACGTCCCCGGGCTGTAGGTGTGTTGAACGCGGAGGCGCCGCCCGTTCGGCGCTTGGATCGGATCTTCCATGATTTGAATCGCTGCGAGTACAACTCCATCAACCACGTTCTTGTAATGCTTCTACTTAGCAATCTTCAAGGGTATGAAGATGCACTCCCTCTCTCTCGTTGCTAGCATCTGCTAGATTGATCTTGGTGACACGTAAGAATTTTTTTGAATTATTACTACGTTCCCCAACAGAGGGTGATTGCATAACCTAAAGGAGTACAAGCAAAGTCCTTGAAAAAGGTGGTGGCGCCGGAGAAATCAGGTAGCACCCCACTTATATTGGTAATAGAACCAGCACCACAAAACCTAGGATATCACAACTATGCTTCTCGCTGCTTTGCTCTTATTAGTATGTGTTGTCCTATCGTTGTACTTACATTCATACCTAGTGGATTATGTGACATCATTTTGCATTATAGCTTGCTTATCCACTGTTCACTCCAAATTATCAGATCTATATTAATGCGTACATTAATGTAGAATAAACCCAATGCTTATGAAGAAGTTTAACTCTACATTATTCTTGTAAGTATCTGTTGTCCTTCATCACTGTACTTATATTGTCAGCTGGTTGTTCATGTACACTTTGCAATTTATTTTCCCCTGCCCTCCATTTTCTACACATCAGATCTATATTTACTCTTGCCAAAATGTTGAATAAAACCAATGCTACTGAAGAAGTTTAGCTGTGCATTGCTCTTGTCAGTACCTTTTGCTTGTATGCTGTGCTTACATTTATAGTCTGCATCGTAGCTTAAATAATCTCCATTTGTTCCTATATTATCACATCTATATTCATTTTTAACAAAATTTGGAATAAAGGCAATGCTCATGAAGAAGAGTATGTGGTAAACTTCTTGAATCCCCCCATCAATATGGACAAGGGCTTTATAGAGTCAGTCTTCACTACTAACGTAAGTTTGTCCTCCTCGAGCCTTCAAACTTTGTTGTGTATATTTGGATAGATATGACTACAAATGCTATTTATTTTTGTCGTTTGCATCGAGTTGCATGTTCAAAGTTTATTACGAAGAAGTACATAAACATAAGTTTGTCCTTCTCAATTTCAGTTTTTAGTTGTACAACCTAGTTCCTTATTCATACCATGTAAATTAAACTAAACATAGCAAGTTATCTTCTTTAGCACTACATGCATGCTTGTGTTCTTGATCAGTAATCAAGTGGTGTGGTGAAACTACCAACTCCAACACAATGTCATATCCTGCTATGTCTTAACTATGAACAATGTCATATTATGTTAATGTTATTTAAATCATGTCTCTTTATTTACAAATCTGAAATGGGATAAATTGACAGTACACTCACCATTCATGCTTATACATTGTTTAAAACTACATGTATGCTTGTGTTCTTGATCTGTAATCTAGTGGTGTGTTGAAGCTGGCCGCTCCTGCACAATGCCATTTCCTGCCGTCTTAACTATGAACAATGCCTATTATGTTAGTGCTATTTTAAACCGCATCTCTTTATTTCCGACTCAGAAATGAGATGAATTGACAACAAAGATGCTTATACGTGCAAAACCTGTTATCTACCTACTTGTTTCTCTTTCAAGTTGACACCACTAATGCTAGGAAGAATTGCCACAATGACAGTGAGACGAACCCATTGCTTGTCCCTCTAACATGTATTCCAGAGAAGAACGCAACACATCCTGAGTATAGCGATACAACCCCGAAGTCATGTCTTGATGTAGGGTCAAACTTACTCGCTAATATCAGTGACACAAGCTCGATGAAGCCGCTGCCTGAATCTGTTCGACTTCTTCAGTCTGAAATTCAAGCAGAAAGACATGCTTCTGCGCAAATCCGACTGGAACTCCAATCTCTATGCAAGATTAACCATAAGTACAAGATGTCTATTTGATGCTATGCAGCTTGAGTTGGTGGATATAAGCATCAAACAAGCGGAATATCACCAGGTTGCTAAGTTGCTTGCGCTGCAGCTCCTGGGTAGGGCTAACCTTTCTTGAACTGTGTTGAAGTGCTGTCGGTTCTGTCTATTATTTTGTCGACGTGTTTACTTCCACTGGCGGCGATCTTTGATGCACAGTGTATGTAATATGTTGTCTGGTTTCCCTTTATTATCACTAGCAGTGAACTTTGATGCCAAGGGGATGTAATATGCTGTAATTTCTTTGTTGTATAGTCTAGGTTTATTCTTCGTCATGATGCTATAATTTATTTGCACCCCCAAACCGTGGGCTTACAATCATCTTGGGCTATTAGCAAGCCTAGACTTAATTTGGACCACTATTAGTTTCGAGGCTTTAAAAGGCCGAGTAAACCGCTTGCCTTAATTGGACAGAAAATAAAATGGGCTTTTAATAGGCTGAAATGTAGACTGAGCCTAAATTGTGCCGAACAAATCACAGGCAGACAGTAGGCTGGATATACATCGGCCCATTATTGGCCTAGTGATATGACGGGCCATTAACAGGCCCAAACGTAGTTGGGCCTTGGTTGACCCAATCACATTATGGGCTGGAAGCAGGCCAGATGCATAGCGGGCCAAAATTAGTCCCAACATTATCAAGGGCCTTTAACGGCCCGATAGGCAGTTTGGGCTAAAATGTATCCACGAAGACTATGCGCTGTTCAGAGGTCGAAAGACACTATAGACCAAAATTAGGTCCAGATGCAGCTCGGGCCTTTAAATGGCCGAAAGTGAATCCGGGCCGAAAGCATCCCATATGTACACTGGGCCGCTAACAGGCCAAAACTAATATCAGGCCGAACTGTTAAACGGTCCATTAAGAGGACGAAAAGCGAATCAGGCCCCATGGGCCCAAAGGCACTGTAGCTGTTAACGGGCCGTATTTGTTATGGGCCGTAATTTGGCCCAACATATGAAAGATAGTTAATGGACCAGCTCCGATATGGGCCATAATTTGTCCCAAACTATTGCAGGTTGTTACCGACCGGATCTGATATGGGTCATAAACTGGCCCATAATATTGCAGGATTTTAATGGGCCATATCTGATGTGGGCCATAATTTAGCCCATAAAATGGTAGGCTGTTAATGGGCTGGCCCATTAGATGTGATGAAATCTTTTGGGCGTTTTCCTGGGCCAGCTTTTTAACCTATATGGGCCACTTTTGGGCCGTGCCATGTGTTGACGTATCATAGGCACCTTCCATAAATTGTAGGGACGACATGTGTCCCAATGCTGAGCTGACACATGGATCCTCCGACGAATGAGAATTTTACACGTGGAAAATCCACATTGGTCCGGGCTATTAACGGGTTATCGGCTAAAAACCAGAACCCGATAGCTTAATGGTGACCCATTAGGGTGGATGCCATGTGTCGGTTACCCTTGACGAAAACACTTCCATGACGCGCCATTTATCGTCATGGAAGTGGACAATTCGGTGATGATAATTTTGGTATTGTCATGGAACACTTCTACGACAGCACATGTATGACTATCTTGATTCTGTCATAAAATTTTCATGGATACAAAAAAAATTCCCACTAGTATATGAAAGGCATGATTGTTTATTCTTATGCCTAAGTATTGATGTCTTTATATCAAATTATAGACTATTGCTTTGAATCACTCGGATCTTAATATTCATACCCTAAAAGAAAGATTACACGATGAACACGTTAGTTAGCATTCCACACCAAAAATTCTATTTTTATGATTTACCTACTCAAGGACGAGTAGGAATTAAGCTTGGGGATGCTTGATACGTCTCTAACGTATCTATAATTTTTGATTATTCCATGCTATTATCGTATCAATCTTGGATGTTTTATATGCCTTTATATGCTATTTTATATCATATTTGTACTAAGCTAGTGCCCAGTGCCAGCTGCTGCTTTTTTCCTTGTTTTTGGCTTTTCAGAAAATCAAATATCAAATGAAGTCCAAATGGAGAAAAATCTATGGATTAATTTGTTCTAGACTAGAAGGGGCCCATGACGGTTTGGGAGAAGACCAAAAGAGTCATGAGGGAGCGACAAGCTCATAGGGTGAACCCTGGGGGGTGCCCCTGAACTTGTAAGCCCCTCGTGGCACCTCTTGACCTAAGTCCGCCTCTATAACTTCCCATATATTCACAATATACCAGAGAGCCACCCAAAACACTTTTTATGCTGCCGCAAGCCTTTGTTCTTCCAGATCCCATATGCAGGCCTTTTCCGGCACTTTGCCGGAGGGGGAATCGATCATGGAGGGCTTCTACATCATCCTTGCTTCCTTCCGATGATGCGTGAGTAGTTCACCATAGACCTACTGTCGTGGGAACAAATTTGACAGTAGAGATTAGGGGTACGTAGGAGAGGGCAGAGCCAAGCTATGACGAGGTTGTACACTCAGAGTTACGAGTTCAGGCCCCTCTCAGAGGAGGTAATAGCCCTACGTCTCGGTGCTGCGGGAGCTTTGTTGTATGGAGTGTTGAGTTAGAGGGGGTGCAAACCCTTGTGTAGGAGGAGAGGGGCGCCTTATATAGAGTCCGCTGGCCCCTCGTCGCCTTCAGTTATGCAAGGATTCAATGAGAGAGTAAAAGATGAGAACATTACTAAAAACGCCCGTAATTAATGATCTTTATAGCGACGACGTGATCGCCTGACCGTTGCCATCCTGGGGTGGCTCTAGGTCTTCTGTTCTTCGAGTGAAACCAGATACTCTGAATGAATAACGGTGGTCAAGTGGGGGTAGAGTAACCGAGTGAATCTTTTGTCGAGTGACTTGCACATTGCGGTTATTCTAGTCGGTACCTCCTTTCTAACTTTGTAGGTCTTGGATTCTTTGTGTAGTGTCCTTGGGTAGGCATGTAGGTCAGGTGTAAGACCCTACCCTAGGTACATGTCACCGTCATTAGCCCATGAATGGATCGAGGTTCAAGTGAGGAGGGATTAGAGCTGATTTCGACCCGACTCAATGTCTCGGAGACATTCTCTTGGAGTCTGAAGGTACATGAACTGTAAAACATATGTTTTTGGGAAACTGCTTGACACCCTAAACGGGGTGTGGCTATCTCATTATATAGAGGTACCAGGGGGTACAATACAAGATGTATACAGAGGCTACATATATACAGTCTAACACCCTACCTCAATATTAAATATGGCCTGAAGTACAAAGCAAGTTAAGATTGCGCCTACAGCCTACAAAATGTGGTTGTGGAAGAGGCTTCATGAAGATGTCAGCAAGTTGATCCTTTGACGAGATGAACTTGATACAAAGTAGCTTCTATGCAATGCGTTCCCGAACAAAATGATAGTCAACCTCAATGTGCTTTCTCCGAGCATGGAACACCGGATTAGATGAAAGATATGTAGCACCAATGTTGTCACACCAAAGAACTGGAGGACGAGCTAGAGAGACTCTCAACTCCCTCAATAGAGATTGTACCCATATGATCTCAGCAGTCGCATCAGCAACCGCTTTCTACTCAGCTTCAGTACAACTACAAGACACTGTTGCTTGGTTGCGAGCATTCTAGGCGAGCAAGTTAGAACCCAGGAATACTACATAAACCCCCATGGATCGTCTGTCATCAGGACTACCAGCCCAATCTGCATCTGAAAAAGCTGAGAGCTCACAAGACGGCGCAGGCTCAAGAAGCAAACCATAGGAGGCAGTAAGACAGATATAACGCAAAATACGCTTCACAGCTGACCAATGAGATGTCCTGGGTGCATGAAGGTACTGACACACACGGTTGACTGCATAAGAGATATCCGGCTGGTAATAGTAAGGTATTGCAGACCACCAATGAGACTGCGATACTTAGTAGCATCATCATGTGAAAGAAGGTCTCCATCAAGAGCAGACATCCAATCAGTGGCAGACATCAGAGTGATAGCATGTTTGCATTTTAGCATTCCAGCACGACGCAACAAGTCCAAAGAGTACTTATTCTAAGTAAGAGTCAACCCAGCAGAAGACCGTGAAACCTCCTGGCCAAGGAAAAAATGTAGAGCACCTAAATCCTTGACAGCAAAATCACCACTCAATGCAGTCACAAGACGACCACCAGTAGTATCAGAGGAACTGATGAGGATGATATCATCAACATAAACCAGTAGATACATTGTAACCTCATGACGTTGAAGGAGAAACAGGGACATGTCAGCTATGGAAGGAGTAAACCCAAGAGCCCGGAGAACAGAGCCGAGGCGAGCATGCCATGCACAAGGAGCCTGATTGAGTCCATACAGTGCCTTAACCAGACGACAGAGATGATGAGGACGTGCAGGATCAACAAAACCAGGTGGTTGACGCATATAAACCTCCTCCTCCAGAATTCCATGTAGGAAAGCATTCTGCACATCGAGCTGACGAAGGAACCATCCTTGAGTAACAGCAAGAGACAGCAACAACCGAATGGTAGTAGGTTTGATAACTGGACTGAACGTGTCTTCATAATCAAGACCATACCTCTACTTGAAGCCCTTGCCGACTAGCCGCACCTTGTAGCGTTCTATAGAACCGTCAGCATGTCTCTTGACTTTAAAAACCCACTTGGAATCGATGACATTGACGCCAGACACTGGAGGAACAAGTTGCCAAGTGTCATTTTTTAGTAAAGCCTGAAACTCTGTTCCATTGCAGCACGCCAGTGAGGAATGCCCAGTGCAGCCTGAAAGTGACGAGGCTCTGTAGTGAATCAGCAGCAGTATGAGCCATGCAAGCAGCGAGCCATGCGACAGTCCCATCGTTGCGTTCCTTCAGACGAAAAATGCTGAATTGACTACGTGTTCGAGGACAAAGGGCAACTGTAGCAGGCTGTGCTGGCAACGCCAAGCTTGGCACAGGTGACAACGACAAGGCCAAGGCACCCGACAAGCTCGTGCCAGAACTCCCTGGCGCCGGGGAGGCAGGTGGCGACGAGCCGGGCAAAGCCAGCCCACTGGAGGCAGAGACGGGGCATGCCGGTGTGGGCGACTGGACCTTTGGGCCGGGCAAAGCGGCAGCCGCCCCAGGCAGAGGGACCACCAGGTCGGGCGAAGCCGTCGTCGGGCCGGGTGTGGCCGCAGCCGGCCCAAGCGAGGCGACCACCAAGTCGAGCGAGGCCATCGTTGGGCCTGGCGAGGTCGGCGCCCGCGGGGCAGCCTCCACGGGCGGAGCAGTGGCGGGTTGACGGGCGCCACCCGTCATGCATGGCCCATGCACGGGTGCAACGTCCCGGTCACGAGCTTCATCTGTCGCTTGTTCATCAAGGAGCTCGAGGCGAGCGTTGCGTCCAATACTTGCAACATGATTAGGAAGCAACACATGAGCATATGCAACATCCACAAATTGATCAAGCGAAGGAATGGATGTGTGAACAGGTGGCGCAGGAGTGGTAGAGTTTGTCGGAAGTGCACAAAAGGGGAACGAATTTTCATCAAACACAACGTCACGAGATATGTAGACGCAATTTTTGGGAACATGTAGGCACTTGTACCCTTTGTGAAGGGAACTATACACGAGAAAAACACACTTCTTAGACCGAAACTCTAGCTTACGCTTGGTATATGGACGTAGGTGAGGCCAACATGTACACCCGAACACTCTGAGGAATGTGTAGTCTGGAATTTCATTGAGCAAGATTTCAAGCGGGGTTTGCATATTCAGAAGTCGTGAGGGAAGTCTATTTATCAAAAAACAGACTATGGAAAAAGCATCACTCCAGAACCGGAACGGAATGGAGGCATGAGCTAGCAAGGTAAGGCCAGTTTCTACAAGATGACGATGCTTACGTTCAGCGGTTCCATTTTGCTAATGTGTATGAGGACAAGACACACAATGCGAAATCCCAAGTTTGTTAAAAAACGAGTTGAGGTTGTGGTATTCACCCCCAGTCGGATTGAACATGAATAATTTTCTGCTTAAGGAGACGCTCAACATGTGCTTGAAACTGGATGAAAACATCAAATACATCAGACTTGCGCTTAAAAAGATACAGCCAAGTAAACCTCCTATAAGCATCAATAAAGCTGACATAATAATTCTGACCACTAATAGACGTTTGGGCATGACCGAATACATCAGAAAACAAAATCTCAAGAGAATGTTCCACAACATGACTAGACTCTGAAAACGGAAGTTGATGACTCTTGCCCTGCTGACAGGCATCACAGACAGTTTCAACAGTTTTATTGGACACAGCTGGTAGTTCATGACGATGCAACACATGACAAACTATAGGAGCAGCAGGGTGACCAAGGCGCGCATGCCAGTGCGTAGGCGACACACGAACACCGCTGAACACCGGAGGAGAAAACTGCATGGGAGGTGTGGGCGGCGCTTCAAGTGCATACAGGCCATGGCGAAGACGACCACTATGTAGAACGGCCTCGTGTCCTGGTCCTTGATAAAGAAACGAAAAGTATGAAACTCAGCAAGGACATTATTATCACGAGTAAGTTGAGGAATAGACAACAAACTACGTGTAGCGGAGGGAACTCGAAGAACATTGGAAAGATGCAGTTTTCGAAAATTGTGTGCAAGGAGAGAGGCCTGACCAACATGGGAGATGCGCATACCTGCTCCATTGGCGGTTTGCACCTGATCATGACCATGATATGGTTCATGAGTACAGAGCTTGCCCGTCTCGCTGGTGAGGTGGTTGGTAGTTCCCGTGTCCATATACCACGTAGGATCAATGGAGTAGGACGGAGTGTGGCCGTGCTCATGACCCGTCACCGCAGCGGCAGCCTGCTTATCATTCCATTTGCCATTGTTGCCCAGGCCCAGAAAATCTGGCTTGAAGCGACGATGACGGCGGGAGGCAATGTGGCGCTTAATACCACACAGTTGGCAGGCCTGCTGAGCGCCGCAGCAGGGACAACAAGCGACCGGCCGGCTGCCACCGGTGATGGATGGCGCCGCGCCCCGCGGAGCCGACTGAGGCGAGGCCGCCGTTTTACCACCAAGCGGCAATGACTTTTGGGGTTTGCCGCGAGTCGCGGCGTTGGCACAAACAAAACTCGGGGAGGCACAGCGTGCCTTGATGCGCTGTTCGCGGCCAAGAAGGTGCGCGTAGAGCTCACGGGGCGGAAGTGGAGCCTCACGACCATGGACATTCTCGATGAGATTATCATAGTCGTCTTCAAGACCGTTGAGTACATGGGTGGTGAAGTATTCATCACCAAGCAGCTGATCGATCGAGGCCAATGTGTTGGCGAGACTAGTCATCTTGTTGAAGTAGTCTATGATGCTGAGGCCGTCAAGCTTGGTCTTCCCCAACTCAGTGCGTATAGAGTGAGAACGCGCCTGAGACTGAGAAGCAAAGCTGCTGTGAAGCACCGACCAAGCATCCCTAGACGTTGTGGCGAAGATGATGAGCGACGACACGCTCGGAGTGAGCGATGAATGGATGGCGGAGAGGATTGCCTGATCCTGGGCCACCCATACGTGATAAGCCAGATGATACGGCGATGGGCACGGGATGGAGCCGTCGACGTACCCCTCCAGGTAGCGGCTGTGGAGAAGAGGAAGCACCTAGCCCGCCACGATAGGTAATTGTCTGGCGCGAGCTTCACCGGTAAGAGGTGCGAGAAATAAAATGGCGACGGCGCTGCAGCACAATCCTGTGTCGGTGGCGCGTAGAGACCCATCGATGGATCCGTCTCCTGATGCGGGGGGATTGCCAAAGGTGCGCCATAGCCGGGCATATGACCAGCGTACGGCGACACCGGGTCCCCTGGTGACAGAGGAGGCACGACCCCATAGGGCAGTGAAGGTGGCAGTGTCGCGTAAGGTTGAGGGCACGACGGCGCCGTGTAGAGCTGCGGGGGCCGCGCGCCATTGGGAGGCGCTGGCCAGGAGGACGGCGGCGGTGGTAGGGCACCAAGAGTTGATGCAGGGGCTCCATACCACGGGGGGCCATAGGCTGACGCCGAGGCACCGTACGGGTGCGGGGCGACGTAGGTCGAGGCAGGGGCGGCGCCATATGCGGGCGGTGGCGCGATCGCGGTGGTCGAGGAAGACGGGCAGCCGAAAGATACCGGCGGAGGCAGATCGTTGTGGCCACCCCCCAATCCAATCTAGGAACCCGAAGGAACCCCACCGGGAGGCTGGTTGTGCCACCAGGCCACGACGAGGGGCTGGGAGGCAAGGAACGTCAACGACGGAGCGACAGTAGAGGCCGGCGCAGGAGGCGGCGCAACGACGGCGGCGGCGGCGGCGGGGGCCGGCGCGACGGCGGCGGCGGGTGTAGCGAAATACATCATAACCCTAAACTGATACCATGTAAAACGTATATTTTTGGGAAACTGCTCGACACCCTAAACGGGGTGTGGCTATCTCATTATATAGAGGTACCAAGGGGTACAATACAAGATGTATACAGAGGCTACGTATATACATTCTAACATGAACTGCTAAAGCCTTCGTCAATCGCCTTGATCGATTCCGGCTTCTTGAGTGTCCGAGTGAAACAAGCTGCGGAATGTCGAGCGTTGGATTCGACCCGAATGGATATGGATATCTCTGACGTGATTGATTGCCTTGCTGGATCCCGGATTTCGCGGCATTCGAAAATTTGGAGAAGCGCACGGGCCGGCTGCAGCGCGGTAAGTGGGGCAAGTGAGGAGGGGCTCCTTGATCTTCGCTCCACCTTTTCCGCCACGTATCGGGTAGGCGTCGTGTCGGGGATATACCTCGCGGCGTAAACCGGCCAGAAGTATAACCCGGCCGGACTTGGCGGTTTACTTGAGGCCCGGTTGAGACTTGACAATTCACTGGTGACCCATTTGGACCTGGCGGTTTATGATTCATTGGTAATCCAGCAGGCGGGTCAGAGGAGCGACAAGTCCCGGTGGCCCAATGGGCGGTTCATGAAGGCCGGTTCATACTATGGTGGGCCGGTTTAAGAGGAAAGGCATGAGGAATATTTGTCTTACAAGGAGTAAGACCTGGACTTATATCCGGTTTGTATTAGAGATAGACTAGTCCTAATCCTAGTAGGACTCCACATGTAAACCGCCCCTTCAACATATATAAGGAGGGGCAGGGCTCCCCAAAGAGGGACAAGCTACAGACAACAATCAATAATCTCTAGGTCTAGACACAACTAGAGGAGAGCCGGTTTACGGCGACTCCCTCATGAGCATAATGAGATCTAGCCACAAACAACATGTAGGGTTATTACCGGATGATGTTTCCCGGGGCCCAAAGCTGTCTAAATCCTTGCCTTATGTTGCGTCTCTCGATTCCACCCAGCCCCTCTCAAGCTACCACATAGATGCGTTGGCCTCGCGACTAAGTCCTCACACTAAGGACATCTGCCGTGACAAAACCACGACAGTTGGCGCCCACCGTGGGCCTGCGCATAGTGGTGTTGAGTTCTTGAAGGGACTTTTCTTAGGGTTCGAGGAGATCACGGTTGGTTAGATTAAGAGGAGCCGGCACAGAGCAATCTCGCAGGATAACCCGGCATGGGAAAACCTTGAGTAGAACCGGCAAAATTCATCGTTTTGTGATTAACTCTGGAGCTGACAGTACAAGGGAAAATTAGGTTTGCGTCATTGCGTGTTGCGCGGCAGAAGGATCTAACCTGATGATCCGTCGAATCCGAAGACTGGCTAATATCTGCTGCGACGGCTGCCGTGCAAACCGAGATGACATCTACTTGTGACCTGATCGGATTCTTTGTTAAGCTGCTATCGAAGAGGATTGAATCATTGCGGCTGGCGTCATCACGTGAAGACACAGGAAATATCAAGTGGAGATTCCAGCATAAACATTATTGAACAAACCGGCCTGAAAAGAAACGGGCGTGGACTCGGAGTCAACCCCCGGTTTGTCTCCACCACGGGTCGCCCGCGCCTCGCCAAGTTTTGCCTCCGCATCAAAGTCACCTCCGAGCGGCCTACCTCGGATCGACCTACCTTCGCTGGTGCTCCGCCACTGTCTCTGCAGTCGGCATCAACCGCCGCCGTCGTGCCACCCCGGACTCTTCCGCCACCACGACCGTCGTGCCGTCACTCCTCCATGGCTGCCTCTGCTCGGTCTCATGCTATTACTCTACCGAGAGCCGCCGTACTAGGCTCCCACGCGCCATCGCGATGCGCTTCCACCTGAGCCGCTTGATGCTTCCAAAGCGCCCGCCTCAACTCACCGCCTCGCCGGCGTATCTTCATCGTTCGACCACAAGTTGCCGTCGCTGAGTGCATTGACATCACCGCCGCGGAGAGCCGCCGCTCTGTACGGGTCGCCCGCCTCTGTTAGCCAGGGATGCCTCAAGCTGGCCACGGCCGTCTCCGCTCCATCTCCAGGCCATCATGCTTTGCGTCGAGCTGCCCGGCGTATACCTCTGACTTCCTCGTGCGTGGCCGTGCCTCGACAAGTTGCCGGCTGCGCCGCCCGAAGCGCTGTTGCGCCTGTGTTGATCCGCCCCGCTGCTCCTACCGCCGCCACTGTGGCCCTACCCGCAAGCGCCCCCATGGCTGCATGTTGAATCGCCCGAGCCAGGCCACTCCTTTTCCTTGATATAGTATCTGCAAAACTGAGTAAAGCAATGGAAGTTATCGACTGCTTCTTCAGTTAATGGAGAAAATGGATTAGAGGATGAAGTACCATTGGGGTTCTCTGATAGTCATCATGCATGGACTTTCTTACTGAAGCATTTGGGAAGGCAATTGGAAAATGCGTGAAATGAAGAGACAAAGGATGCTATGCTTTTGGAGATCAAACCTGGGCGAGGGTCAAACCACCGCTCACATCCAATGATTCGGAGTCAGATCAATCAAATCATGAAGACTGACGGGAGCGCGGCGTACTGTGTGCCTCATGGACCGTCAGATCACAAGTTGCCGAAGAAGGCATACTCCACCGGAGTGGTACTGTATATGAGTGCAGCAGTTGTACCCAATTTTACACTGCTCCACGTCTCCGCCCTGCTGCCACTGTTATGACCATGGATGCAACCCGGGGTACCCGCGACAAGCCGGCCTACCGGCACTGCACAATACTACGAGGTGTTATCCTTCCTACATATTTTATCAACACAAATAATGTTTTTTCCAAGAACAATTACTCTGGTCTTTACTATTTTTTGGCAGGACCATTATTTGTTATAAAGGTGTCGCAAAGGGGCGCGCGCCAAGATTATTGCACTAGGGTTGGTCCGTGCCATGCTGTTGGACGGCTACATGGGTAAGTCGCCGTCCCCCGCTTCATCAACGTCGGGGCCAACTCGTCCGTCCGCACCGGCTTACAACGCCATGGCCAACTCGCCCGTCCGCACCGGCTTACAACGCCGCGGCCGGTTCATCCGTTTGCTCCTGCGGGTGACTTATCCATGGTTGATTTTAGCTTCACAGCAGCGGATAAATTCCGGCCTAACGTATCAGGTGACATCTATCTAAGTCCATTTATGAAACGTATTGTTTTTTGTCAAAAGAACAATTACTTTGGGCTGTATTTCTTGATATACAGGACAATTATTCATTGTAAACGTGGTCTATACCGTGGGTACGGAGCACGCGTTAGCAACGTTCGGCACTGACGTTTCATCCGTGTCATACCACCCGGTGAATGAACGTGAGCAAGTCGCCGTCCCTGTGGCTAGGTTTACATCAGCTTGCCGGGACCACGCCTACGATTAACTCGCCCGTCCGTGCCGGTTTACGACACTGGTGCCGATCTTCCCCGTCCGCACCGGTTTACAATGCCGCGGCCGATTCATCTATCCAAGCTGCCTCTGATGTTGCGGTTGCTTTTATCGTCCGTCTCTCATGGCCTGGTCTACACCAACATACCGGGCCAGACCTGTCTGTATGAGTTGTTAATTGAGTATGAGCAAGTCAGCTTGGGTAGCCCGGTTTTCTTTCAACAAAATGGAGGCAAGTTATCATATACTATCAACCGCCGTTTGCACTGGATGGCTCAATGGGCTAGCGCACAAGTCGCCGCCACTACAGTTTGGTTAACTTCAAATCGCGAGTTGGAAGGAACCATTGGCCAAGTTACTGATACGGTTCATACGAGATTATTTATAACCCGCCGCAGTCACCTCAACCTTCTGTGGATTCACATCGTGCTATCAACATCAATGATATACAAGTTATGTCGGGTTATATCACGGTCAAATATGGAGAGTCTCAAGCCAACTCCTCGAGTCACCTTTGAGACTCGGGGGCTACGATGACATGACTCAGCAAATCTTGCCAGTTTCAGCCGGTTTAAGAACCCCAGGACGATGGAGGGAAAGATAACCCGGTCCCGGAGGCTACTGTTATATTGATGAAAATTTAAAGGCTGTCAGAAAATTTCTGGCTTAGAAAGTATATGACAGTTACAAAATCCCGGCTCAATGAAGAAGATCCGGGTCATCAGAAAGGATTCCAGTTTAAAATCCGGCTCAAGGGAAGTCAGTCTCACTGAAGCTCTCAAATATCCGGTTTACAATCCGGTTCAAGGGAAATCTGTTCTCCCACAAAGCTCTGAAGCGCTCAAATCCGGTTTAACAATGTCTGGTTCAAAAGGGAATTAACTTCTCGCAAGTTCAAGTTTAAAGGCCATTAGAAAATTTCCGGCTGAAAATGAAGATTCCGGTTTAAAATCCGGTTCAAGGGAAAGATGTCTCCCACAAAGCTTTGAAGCTCTTAATATCCAGTTTGACATTCGGTTCAAGAAGGATTTATCTCTTGCAAATAGTTAAAGGGTGCCAAAGAGGACCTGTTGCCATGATGAGCGGTTCAAACATGGGTATCCTGCCTTATTGGCTTATCATATTATTGATCACTTGGGGGCTTGGTGATGTCTGAACCATAGTCACACGTCTTGATCGGCTCAATGCCACAACGTCACTTGGGGACTTGTGGTCACGTTTGAACCATAGTCACGCCTCTTGATCGGCCTAGTGCCACAACATCACTTGGGGGCTTGGTCGAACCCGAACCATAGCTACACCTCTTGATCGGCGTAATGCCAAAGCATCACTTGGGGACTTGTGGTCATGTCTGAACCATAGTCACGCCTCTTGATCGGCCTAGTGCCACAACATCACTTGGGGGCTTGGTTGAACCCGAACCATAGCTACACCTCTTGATCGGCGTAATGCCAAAGCATCATTTGGGGACCTGGCTGACTCGGACCATAGCTACGCCTTTTTGGGGGCTTGGTCGTGTCCGACCATGGTAATGCCTCTTGATCGGCTCGAAGCCTCATTTGCAATGGTTTTATTTTTTGCCTTTGCTTGAATTCTGTTCTTTTTTGCTAAAGACTTTTTACTTCTGTTGCGTTTTTAAACCGACATTGTTAATCCGGTTCGACTGTCAAAATTACAAATTGGCGGAACACGGTCAAATCTTAATTCGGAGACTATCTGCCCGGTTTGATTTTATGTTACCATCTTATCATGGAGTAATCCGGTGTTCGTTCACCCGGCTTGACTTTCAACTACAAGTTGTCAGTACATGACTAATTACAATCCGGCGATTATTAACCCGGTCTGGTTTCGACTATAAGTCGCCAGTATTATATCTGGTTAATCAGGTGTTTATCATAACCCGGTACGGTTTTATCATAAACCGGCACAATATGGAAGGAGTTATCAGTACTCAAAATTTGGGTTATTACCTTTACTACAAAAAAGTTGGTAAACCAACAATGTGATTCAATGTCACAGGTATGATATATTTCATATTTGATTATTCTTAAGTGTAGCCTTGGTTATCAACCCAGGTTATACGTTGGGCATTATGACCCGTCCGGCGGTAAACCGCCAGGACACTTTAAACTTGTTGTATGCAGAAACAGGTTGAATAAAGTATGATGATAAATTATCCGGTGTTTATTAAACTGGCCTGGCTTTCGACTATATGTCGCCAGTATGATGATAAATTATCCGGTGTTTATTAAACCGGCCTGGCTTTAAGACGATAAGTCGCCAATATGTGATGAGAAATTATCCGGTGTTTATTAAACCGACCTGGCTTTGGACTTTAAGTTGCTAGCGTATATTTGGATTGCGCCATTGGAATCATGCGGTTATAAATCATTGGATTATATTATTCAAATAGCCAACATGGCTGGATTTTTATTATGGTTATTAATATTATGATTGAGGTTTTCAAAGTCGCTTTAGCGCAATGGATATGAATATGATTTATTCTGCAATGGAAGGAATAAAGTCCCAAGTCGCTGCAGGCTTACGACACGGCACTTAGGGGCTACATTATTCAAAGTTGAGATTATATCAAATATGCAAGTCTCATGTCGCTGCGAGCATGCACCATGACACTTGGGGGCTAATGCAAAGTCATTTTTTGCTCATCTTATTGAAGACCCGACTCATCATATCATAATGAGCCGGCCCTTGGGGGCTACCAATTGCTCCTATCAACAATTCAAGTCTACATGATCATATCTACAAAGTCCCTGCTCATTATTGCATAATGACCCGGCCCTTGGGGGCTACACGTTGCTGTTCAAATCTATATGATCATATTTACAAAGTCCCTACTCATTATTGCATAATGACCTGGCCCTTGGGGGATACATTGGTTGAAGTTTTTATGAGTATAAGGCAATTACAAGTCCCACGTTGCTGCAAGCATAACAACCCGGCACTTGGGGGCTACATATGTGGAATATTCAGTTCTGACTAGTAACTGAGATGAACAATCTGGATTTCTTCAAGGTTGCAACATTTATATTGACACAAGTCTTAAGCTATCATTATGTTCTCCTCTTAAGACTTGGGGGCTACAGGTAATATGCATATAAAGGAGGAACATCTTTAAATTCTCAGTTTTTGGCAAGTCAGGAAGATTAATTGTGTGATCCGGCGTTGGCAACAATCATAACCCGGCGTCTATAAATGGTCATAATCCGGGATCATTAGTTTTTATAACCCGGCCATTTTGGTAATGTTAAACCGACAAGTTTTTACATCTTCAAACCGGCTGAATATCAGATGAATATTTCAAGACCAATATTTCTAAAACCGGCGCTTTGGAAGCCGACTCAAGTGGATTATTCTTCACAATATTTTTCTATGAGAAACCAACGTCGGCAATTTGAGCAAGAAGCTGGTTATTGACCCGGATTTGCTAGACGGAGGAAATGACAAGGATTTAAGGATGATCAGGTGCCGGTCTACAAGAATTCTTAATCCGGAGCACAACCTGTCAAATTGGTTCTTGTGTTTATTTTGCAGCATAAGTTTACCATAGATAAATCCAAGCTAAACTTGGGGGCTAATGTCGGGGATATACCCCACGGCGTAAACCGGCCGGAAGTATAACCCGACCAGACTTGGCGGTTTACTTGAGGCCCGGCTGAGACTTGACGATTCACAGGTGACCTGTTTGGACCTGGCGGTTTATGATTCATTGGTAATCTGGCAGGTGGGTCGGAGGAGCGACAAGACCTGGTGGCCCAACGGGTAGTTCATGAAGGCCGGTTCATACTATGGTGGGCCGGTTTAAGAGGAAAGGCATGAGGAATATTTGTCTTACAAGGAGTAAGACCTGTACTTATATCCAGTTTGTATTAGAGATAGACTAGTCCTAATCCTAATAGGACTCCACATGTAAACCGCCCCTTCAACATATATAAGGAGGGCAGGGCTTCCCAAAGAGGGACAAGCTACAGACAACAATCAATAATCTCTAGGTCTAGACACAACTAGAGGAGAGCCAGTTTACGGCGACTCCCTCATGAGCATAATGAGATCTAGCCACAAACAGCATGTAGGGTTATTACCGGATGATGTTTCCCGGGGCGCAAAGCTGTCAAAATCCTTGCCTTATGTTGCGTCTCTCGATTCCGCCCAACCCCTCTCAAGCTACCACATAGATGCGTTGGCCTCGCGACTAAGTTCTCACACTAAGGACATCTGCCATGACAAAACTATGACACGTCGGTTGCAGGACGCACTAAGATCGCGTTGGCCCATAGGTCAGTCACTCGGATGTGCTAGTATGAAGGACGACGTGGCCAAGGCATGCGACAGGGCTCTCCTCTTTTCCCCTCTCCACTTCGTTTCTCCGCCTCTTTCGCCCCTGCGCCGTGCCGCCCCGCTCGGCTCCGACGACCATCGCAGAGATGGCGAAGGACAAGAGGGCGAAGCTGGAATGCGCTAAGAAAGCGGCCAAGGGGAAGAACGGGGCAACCTCCCAGCCCACTCTACCGCCGGGCTGGATCCAGAGTGACTGGCTACCTTCGACGGTCACGGAGAAGGACCTGCTGGTCCCTGGGTCTTGGAGGCTGTAGGAGGGGGAGGTCAACCCTGCACCACACCCTGAGAAGCTAGTCATTCTGCTCACTCACATGGAGAGAGGTTTTTCTTTGCCCCCTCATCTGTTTTTCCGTGGTTTCCTAAATTTCTTCGGTGCACAAATCCACCACCTCCCTCCAAATGCCATATCGTATCTTGCTGCCTTTGTGTCAATGTGTGAGAACTTCTTGGGTTGCCCCCACTTGGAATTGTTCAAACACATCTTCACATGCCACTCTCAGTCGGTTAAGAAAGCAAATTCGAGTTATGTGAAGACCCATGTGATCCAGTTGTGTGGGGGCTTAGGTGTCCAAACGAGGGGTAGAAGTGCTTTCCCTTCCATGACATTTCCCGAGTAGGTTAGGGGTTGGCAGTCGACCTAGTTTTACTACAACAACATTCCGACCCCTGGTTCATCGACTAGTCGTCCCCCTTTCTCGTTGGTGAGACTCAGTGCTTCTTGATCGCTGCCTGTGGAAGAGGAGGAGAAAGCTGAGGTGGGGATCTTGGTTGAAGCTTTAGTTGAGTTGATCCGGGGCGGGGTGACAGGCCTGGATCTGTTGGAGGTGTTCCTCAGTCGACGCATCCAGCCTCTGCAAGCATGCGACCACCCTATCTGGTTGTATTCAAACGCAGATGATACCGCTCGAACCCATCCAGAGGAAGTCAAGGAGGAGACTGTGGCACAGTGGCTCAGGAGCATCACTGGAGCCCGTGACAACCCGCGTGGATCCAAGCGGATTCTGCCCTTTGACATCGAGCATCCTCCAGGAGAGGTGAGACATAACTCGTCGACTGTATTACTTTCTATTTTCATCATGCGACTGTATTGAAGACCGACTGACTTTGATACTTGTGCTTTGCAGGCGTTCACGAATATGTATTCACCTGTGCCGAATGGAGAACAACTCGTTGAAGGAATGGAGAGCGAAGGTGGTAGTGCTGATATCGACTATGCCGACGACAGGGAGGATAACAGTGATGACTCGGAGGAGAGTGAGGAAGTCGAGTCCCCTCCACATACTGAACATCGCTCCAAACAGATCCAAGATCCAGTGATCAGGCAGGGTAGTGTCGTGGCGTCGAGTGTCAGCAATCCAAAATGCACTCAGACTGCAACACCAAACCCGACTGAGAAGTCATCGAAACAGCCCAAGGTAGCGCTAGTGAAGCCTCGGAAGGCTCTCCCTCGAATCAAGGGTCGGTGCCTATCGCTTCAACATGAGTATTTCTTATTTTTCTCTTTCTTTCTTTCTTATTGTTGCAGAACTTCTTACCTTTGCTAACCGAGTGAACATTGTGTGCTAGAGCTGCTACTTCGATAACGTCACCCATGCAGGTCCATGAGAAGCATGTGGAGGCGGATACTGCAGACGCAGCCACCTCTCGGCGAGGTGTGACACGTTTGCACTCTGTCCTGTTTCATTGGTTGATTTGTCAATTGAACGGGCTGTTGTTGTTGAATGACTATAGTTCCCACAGATATCGTACAACTTCCTTACGATGACACAGACGAGCTTTCGAAAGGTGTGGGTGGCCAAGGTACAACCTCAGACAGTCCTCACAGTTTCACTCGGAGGGTGCCGTCGAGCAGAACATCGCGAGTGCTGCCCACTGCGGTGCTTCGGGAGCCTGGTGGTTCGTCTCAAGCTGGCGCTCACTACAAAAAAATACACTTCCGTGGTGATACGTGTTTGTCACAGTAGGTCGCTTTTTTTTGTCATGCATGTACATCCATGACAAATTTATGAGAGAATCAAGATAGTCATACCTATGCTGTCGTAGAAGTGTTCCATGACATTACCAAAATTATCATCACGGAAGTGTCCACTTCCATGACGATAAATCGCGTGTCACTGAAGTGCTTTCGTCAAGGGTGACCGACACGTGGCATCCACCGTAACGGAACGTCGTTAAGCTATCGGGTCGGGTTTTGGATCCGATAACCCGTTAACAGCCCCGACCAATGGGGATTTTCCACGTGAAAAATCATCATTGGCTAGAGGAAACACATGTCGGCTCATCGTCGGGACAGATGTCATGCACTCACTGGACAGAAGGCGCCTATGATACGTCAACATGTGGCACGGCCCAACAAGTTTAAATGGGCCGGCCCAACTAAAGGCCCACAAGATTTTGCGGACCATAATGGGCCGGCCCAGCTAAAGACCCACGAGATTTTGCGGACCATAATGGCCTGGCCCAGCTAAAGGCCCACAAGATTTCTCGGGCCATAATGGGTCGGCCCAGGTAAAGGCCCACAAGATTTTTGTGTGCCATAATAGGCCGGCCCAGGTAAAGACCCAAAAAATTCTGGCGGATCATAATGGGCCGGCCCAGCTAAAGGCCCACGAGATTTCGCTGACATTAATGGGTTGGCCCAGCTGTAGGCCCACAAGATTTTAAGGACGCTTGTAGGCCGGCCCGTTAACTGGCTGCCATGTTTTGGGCCAAATGCCGGCCCATATTTGATACGGTCTATTAATGGCCTACCATGCTCCGGGCCTAATAGTGGCCCATATGAGATCCGGCCCGTTAAAATCCTACCACAATCTGGGCCAAATTATGGCCCAGATCAGGTCCGGCCCTTTAAGAGGTTTTGGGCCTAATTATGGCCCATATCAGATTTGAACCGTCAACTAGACACTATGCTTTTGGGCCCACTTGCTAAAGGCCCACTTAGTAATTCGGCCTGATATTAGTTTTGGCCTGTTAAGGGCCTGTTTAACATTTCAGCTCTATATTAATTTCAGCCTGTTAAAAGCCCGTCATATAGTTGGGCCTAACTGCGGCCCGGTTTGCACCCGGCCTGCTCGCAGCCAATATCTGATTGGGCCAAACAAGGACTGAGACAATTTTTTGGCCTGTTAAAAGCCCATGACTTGATTCGCACAATCATGGGTTGGGGTTCATTTCGGGCTGCTGCCGGCCCGTGAGCTGATCGACACGTTTCAGGCCCAACCTACATCGTGATTGCATGACGGCCCGATTACGTACCGTAATTTTACGGTTTGGCCGGTTTACTGCGAAGACAGGATATATATATATATATACAGTAAAATAACTACAGCATCGTGAATAAGAAGAAACTTATACTATACAATAAAGAAATTACGGCATATTACATCCACTGGGCATCAAAGTTCGCCACTATGATAATAAAGCACAAGCAGACAACAGATTACATACACTGGGTATCAAAAATCGCCACCAGTGCAAATAAATACACCGACAAAATAATATACAAAACCGACAACACTTCAATAGAGTTCAAGAAAGGTTAGCCCTGCTGGGGAGCCGTAGCGCAAGCAGCTGAGCAAGATGATGAGATTGCGCTTGTTCAACACTTATATCTTCCTCACTCTGAAAGATAAAGAAGCAAATAGATGACAGGTTTTGCACATAAAAGTATCAGTGCTGACAATTCATCACATTTCTTACTGACGAATAAAGTGACACAATTTAAATTTGCATTAACACAATATGGTATTGTTCAGGTCAAGACATGGCAGGAAATGACATTGTGAAGGAGTTGGCAGCTTCACGACACCACTGGATTACAGATCAAGAACTCATAAGTATCAATGGTTAGTGTGCTGTCAATTTATAACATTTCAGATTGGCAAATAAAGAGACGGTTTAAATAATAGTAGAATGATATGACATTTTTCATAGTTAAGACATTGCAGAATATGACATTGTGCTGTAGTGGGTAGGTTCACCACACCACTGGATTGCAAATGAAGACCAGAAGCATACATGAAGTGCAAAAGAAGATCACTTACTCTGTATAGTTTAATTTACATGGTATGAAGAAGGAACTTGGTTGTACAACTGAAAACTTAAATTGAGAAATGACGAACTTTTGTTTATGAACTACATATAATAAACTTTAAACAAGCAATTGGATGCAAACACCAAAAATAAACAATTGTTGCAGTCATGCCTAACCAAATATATACAACAAAGATTGAAGGCTTGAGATGGACAAACTTACATTATTGGTGAAGACAGGCTCTATAATGGCCTTGTCCATGCCGATGAGGGGGCAATTCAAGAAGTTTACCACAAAATCTTCTTCAAAATCATTGCCTTTATTCTACATTTTGTTAAGAGTAAATATAGATGTGATAATATATGAAAAAATGGAGAATATTTAAGATAAGATGAAGAGTGATGCTACATAACCAAGTAGCTATAAATGTAAGTGCAGCGATATAGGCAAAAGGTACAACCAAGAGCAATGCACAGCTAAACTTCTTCAGTACCAACCTTATGGTAAGAGTAAATATAGATCTGATGTGTAGAAAATGGAGGGCAAATGAAAAGAAGCTGCAGAGTGATGGTACATGAACAACTACCTGTCATTATAAGTACATTGATAAAGGACAACATGTACTTACAAGAACAATGCAGAGCTAAAAAAATATTGGCATTGGATATATTCTACACTAATGTAACCATTCATACAGATCAGATAATTTGGAGCGAACAATTGATAAGCAAGCTATCATGCATACTACTGTCACATAATGAACCAGGTATGTATCCAAGTACAATGATACATGACAACAGGTACTAACAAGAGCAAAGCAGCGGGCAACATATTTGCGATATCCTGTCGTTCTTGTCAAACCGAAATTCTTCTTCGAGCAAATTTCCTGCAAAAAAGATCCGTAAGGCACATGCGAAAAAGTAGAAGTTCAAATTGTCATGTGATTTCATAGACAGTACCTTATCCTGGGAACGAGACCAGTGCATAACAAGGTTTTTCCATTCAATGTCTTCTAAATTTAGCACATGAGACTTCACCAAAAATTCATTTATAGACTTGCCATCAAAGTGTGATTTCCTCTGGTAACACCGATACTGCTGCAATGCTTCCTTGAAAAGCACAAGCAAGCTTTGCTCGTCATGACTATCCAGATTGAGCTTCGCCTAGTTACAACAATGTAATGTAAATCATTGATATGTTCAATCAGCAGAAAACAGGAAAATAATAGCCATGAATAATAGCACTTACACGTAAGTTGGACAGGAAGATGTGAAAATGGTGTTTCTCTTCACAATAATCTTCCCATTATGGGAATATATGCACGTAGTCCCTAACAACATTGAAAGCATTGTCTTTTAAAGTGGGAATAAATGGAATGGGGTTCCAATCTACAGGAATTGGCCGTCTCTGCAGTTGGGATAGGTCTTCGGTCGGTGGACTTACTGTACTTTTTGCTGGAGTGGGATTTTTCTGTGGTACAGCTGGTGCTATGGCAAATGAAATCGGTATACCTTTTGCTGGAGTGCAGGTCCTGTGTGGTGGGGCTAGTGGTGTGGCCAGTGAAGTATGGGTACAGTCTGCTGGAGTCGGTCCTATGTTTTGTGTCACTGGTTGTACAACCAATATAAGTGGGGTGCTCTCTGATTTCTCCGGCACCACCATGTTTTTTAAGGACTTTGCTGGTGCTCCTTCAGGTTTGGCAATCACCCTCTTCCTTTTTTGATGTCTGATGCACAAGAACAACATTTGAGTGGAAAAACATGGTATGATGACAGATGGAATATGTATTGATAATGGATGGGCATGGCATCTCGACATATATGATGAGTAAACTAAGCAGATGGCGGTGCAACAAAGTAGAAGAAATGCAAGAAAACATATGCAAGATACCCGCAATCAATAAAACATTGCAAAATTAGAACATGCACCTTGATGGGTGAACAGGACAGGCCATCTGCCTTTGACTCCTCGAGGTTAGAATAGTCATTAGGATCATATTCTGAACAAGAATCAACAGGTGGGGAGCGTATGAGTTTCATTGCATCCAGAATGGCACTCAATGCCTTGGTGCCAATTTTGTAAGTCATTGCAGTGTTTAGCTTCAAGAGTGGACTGCTGCTAGTGCGACACAAATAAGCTACACAGATCATAGTGTAGATATAACGGGAAAACCATAAGCATCAGAGTAAAATCAGCAAAGTGGAACTTACTGGAATATAGTGCCAGTATTGCCGGTACGGCTAGAAAGGCTTCGGATACCAGCTCTCTTCAAGTGAAGGTGCGGTACTGTTAATATCAATGTAACTAAAGGCGACACAACTCCCCGCATTTCCTTGCTATTCTTATAGGATTCAAGTGGGCAGGCCACTACAAATCCTATTCCTATGTTTACAAGATCCTACGAATCAAAGAGGCTCAAAGTGTCCATCACAACCGACCGTATAGACCTCTACACTGCAAATGTCCCTGCTCATCTTCAGTACAAGGAACATATTGTACTACTATCATACTCCCTCCGTTCCAAAATATAAGTATTGGTAGAGATTTCCACTATGGATCACATACATATGTATCTAGGTACATTTTAGAGTGTAGATTCACTCATTTTGCTCCATATGTAGTCCATGGTGGAATCTATACAAAGACTTGTATTTAGGAACGGAGAGAGTACATATTAAAGAAGAACGGAAGAGGAACATGGTAAAGAAGAGCAAGCAGATTTTGGATAATAAAATGTTGGTTGCGCAGTGCCCACACATGATGAAGCAGAGCGCATTAAGAATGCAACTCCTAGTTGTCTCTCGACCATTTTAGGTGGTTGGATGAAGATCCTATGTCTCCTAACCCTTCTTCTTCCTCGTTTCTAATTCTTCCCATACAGAACACCGCACGGGCCGCCGCCCGAACCACCGGCCCCCCTACCTATGTTCCTCCGCCACCCCCACCCCCACTCCAACCCCCACCCGCGTCAATTTTCTTCGTTTGGCGAGGCCCCACAACCACCTGAGCCCCTTCGATCGCACCGGCAAACTCCGGCGAGCTCTGAAAAATCGGCTGACCCAATTTTGAAATTTAGTCTACTATGATTTAACTAGTGTAGAATTTGATGGTGCTGCGGTAGCGATGGCTGTCGGCGGCGTGGAAGCAGATCTAGGAGGGTAGACGGTGGCGGCGGGGCGTGGTGGATGAGACGGTCGTAGGAGCGGCGCCGGCAAGGTGGATGATGGCGGGGATGAAGCGAGAGAACGGGATGCAAGGATCCCGGTCCGAAGCCGTGGATGAGAGAGGTCGATCTCTTGTAATGGACGGCGGCATCGGGGTATCAGCTCCGGCATGGTGGAGGAGGATGGCGGTGGATGGGGTGGCGGACGGCGGCGAACGGAGGAGGGTGGGGTGGAGAGGGTGTTTTGGCGCCCACGGAGTACGGATGGGGAAAGGGAGGTAGAGAGGAAGGGGGGAACCATGTATTCAGGGCACGCTTGTCTCAAATGTGAGGAAATTTACAAACTTAGTCCCCGTTTCAAATTTCTACTACATCACAGCAACACTAGTCGGTTGGGGATAGGACGGTAATCTCTCATACACCGAATATTTGCCGACGAGAGTTTGTTTTTGGCGCCCACCATGTATGAATATGAATCAGGGAGGGAGTCGATTTCGGCCGAGGACACACTGTGTTTTGTCGCCCACCGTGTATGAATCCGGGTGAGAGGCGGTTACGTCACGTTTGGGTGAAATTACAAACCTAGCCCTATCGAAACCTCTAGAAATCCAGCATATAGCCTTTGCGTGGCAAGGATAGGCAGCAGTGATTTCCATCTCGCAGATTTTGGTTTCGGGCGGTTACTGTGACTTTCCCCGCTTCGTTCAAATTTTGCAGAGTGCACGTTTACCGTGCCAACTCAATTCGAATCCCGTTTGTATTCTATTTTTTCCCGGGCGGGGTCCATTTTCAATTGGAATTACATTCTATATACATCATTATATATATATATATATATATATATATATATATATATACTTTCAAAAGCACAACACCATTTATACAGAAATATGGTTTACAAATGGCATGATCTCAGATTCATAAGGTTGTATCCATCAATCTGGATTTTCAAATATTTGAAACCACTTTATGTTGAAATCCAATGTATGCATTCCTCGCTAACTATCTCCAATTAATGTGTGTTTCATGCAGTTTTTTTACTTCTCAAACATGTATAATGTGTTTCACACACGCAACATATAGTGTAATCCTGTTTAGACATTAATTGCAAATAAACCATGCATTGTTTGTAATTGAAGAATCTATGGATCACCAATATTGATAAACTGTATAACATTACACGTGTGCCCAAATTCAAATGAATATGCATGTTTGATACACCAATTTGCGTTATGATATTATCGATGTCGTGATCTCCAGTTTAAATATTTGAATCCCCTTTAATCCAGATATTCGTCTCATATAGCTATTACTCATGCTTATATAGGACTATCTCTCTGGACCTATACGCGTTCATCGTCTCTCAGGTATCTCTCGTGCTACCTGTATGTCGAGAATGATCTTTTATCTTCGTAACACACTGACGGTACTCTCTCCCTCGACCTTCATCACTCTATCTCTCTGTAAGTATATCTCGCTCCCTACTATGTGTCTCTAACTATGATTCTCCATGTGGAATCTCTTTCTCTCACACAAACACAAAACTTTGTCTCCCGGGGTCTCATTTCTCTCTACTATTCCCATGTGTGCCACTCGCACACCCCTCACACAGAGATGTTGTCACATCCCTAGCTCCTGGTAATGCACTAGGCTAGACCCCTTGTGTTGCATCATGTTTAAATTTTGCCTAAAATTGAAATGGGGATGTTCAAACCCCAGCATTAAATCAACTCAACTAGGGTAAGTTAAAATCTTTTCAATAAACCCAAAAGGCCCCTAAGAAAAGTTCATGATTTCTGGTTAAGGTGGAAACCTCTGCCAAAAATGATGAATATATCCTTAGGTCATTTTTGGATTTTTGAATTAAATCATATTGTATTTGACTTTGGGCATTTAAATACTATAAATATTTTAAATGCTCAAATAAATGTTGGAAATTGATAAGGGTCACTGGAATAATTCAGAAAGCACCCATATTCATTTCCAGGATTTTATAAAATGATTTGATATTTAAAACAAATCAAAAACAACCCTGCAAAATAGAAAACAGAGTTAAAATAAAACAGAACAGTAAATGAGAAAAAAAGAGAGAGAGAAGCCCACTTACCTGGCCTTACCCGCGCAGCCACCAGAGCTGGCCCAGTTCCCCAGCCGGCCCAGCCCACCTCCTCCTCCCTTGTCCTCTTCCTCCTCTGCCAGGAGGACGAGCAGAGGCGAGGCGTGGCGCGCGTCGACGCCGGCCACCTCCTGCTTCGCGCTGGAGGCCTCCCCCTTCGAGTCTATCCATGCGTGGAGACGCCACGCAGCCGCCCGGAGCCGTCCAGCCCTCCCTCTCCTCCCCTGGACCCCGTTCCCCCCTCTGCTTCCCTCTCGCGCGCAGCCACCGAACACACCCGCCGCCGCCGCCGAGCTCTCTCGTGGCCACCGGGCCTCCCTCGCTCCCCCGACCAGCCCAGAGGCTCCGCCTCGACCTCCTCTTCCTCTCCACCAAGCCACGAGGCCCCGGACGCCCTGCATCGCCGCCCACGTCGCCGTTCCCCTCCTCGGCCACCGGAGGTCGTCGCCGTTCGATTCACCGCCGACAGGTCGCCCCCGAGCCCGCTGAGACGCGCTCTGCAACCACAGTGAGCTTGCCGTCGTTTCCCCTCACCTCTCTCTCTCTCGCGCACCCTGTAGCCGCCGCCCCACAAGCACCCGAAGCCGCCGTCCGCCATGGCCGGTGAGCTTCGTGCTCCCGAGCCTCTCCGCCTGCGCTCGTTGCCTCCGGGTATTCCTGGTGACCCCAGCATCCCATAGAGCCCATCGGCCGCGCCCGCCGTGCCGTGTAACGCCGAAACCGAGCACACCTGAGCTCTGGCCGCCGCCTCGCTCGCCGTCGGCACCGATTCCGGCCGCCCCAAGCGCAACTGACTCCACCAGGAGCTTCGGCTTGTCCCCAGCTCCTCCTAGATGCCCTCCGCGGCCCATTTGGTCGCCGGAGTGGCCAAAACCACTCTCGCCGCCGCGCTAATGGTCGCCGCCGGCGAAACTCCGGCAGGAGCCGACGTGGCCAGTCATTAGGGCCTAACTACCCCCGCTAACCAACCCCCTAGGCCACTGACAGTGGGCCCCAGGGCTTAGTCAGAGCTAACCAGCCCGGGTCAACGCGGGATTAGTCCCTGTGTCACTGACCAGTGGACCCCACTGGTCAGGTTTGACCCGGGGCAGCCCTGTTGACTTGCTGATGCAAGCATGACGCACTGCTGATGTCATAATTAATTTTCTGGAATTGTTTTAATTCTAAATAATCAGAAAATTCCAGAAAATTGTAAAAACTTCTAAAATTCATAGAAAATTAACCGTAACTCCAAATTAAATAATTTATATATGAAAAATTATCAGAAAAATTCAAAGAATCCATCTGTACCATTTTCATGCATGTTAGAACAACTTATAGCTGCTGTTTAGCACAAATCAAATAAAGGGCATTTAAATAATCACATATGGAGTTTGAATTTGAATCTTGTATTCAAACCAGCTTCATTTAATCTGTTGCTAGTTGCATTGGCTCAAAACACATTCATTTTGCCATGTCATGATCATGCATCATATTGTGCATTGCATTGATTGTGTTCCTTTCTGTGTTGCCGGTATTTGTCCCCTCTTAATAGACGTGATACCGATGATGTGATCGTTGACACTGATGAAGACTCAATGTTATCTTCAGAAGTGCCAGGCAAGCAAAACCCCCTTGTTCATTCCGATACAATCCTACTCTCTCGCTCCTGCTCTCTTTTACTGCATTAGGACAACACCGATTCAACTGTTACATGCTGCGGTAGTTGAACCCCTTTATCCTCTGCATGACCTGTCATTGCCACAGTAAATAGATGAAACCCACTAGCATGAGTAGGAGTTGTTTGAGCCCTGATGTGCCTACTCATTCATGCTTGTTTGTCATGCCTGCTACTGCTTAGAGTTGAGTCAGGTCTGATTCATCGAGGATGAATCAGAGGTGTGTGAACATGTCCTACTATGTGTGAGCTAAGTGTGTGAACACGATTTGGTAAAAGGTGTCGGTGAGAGGCCATGTAGGAGTACATGGTGGGTTGTCTCATTGAAGCCGTCCTTAGGAACTGAGTTCTGTGTTTGTGATCCATGATTCAGCTACTACCATGCATTGGGCCCTGAAATATGACCCCGCTCGACTTCTTATTCACCCTAGTCCTCTGTCCAGGAGTTGCAAGTAGTTTCTGGTGTTTGTAGCTTACTGGAGGCCGTGGACAGCGCTGACCGTAGGGGTGGGCTGTGATGCGGTAGGTACGTGCCACGGTGTACCGGATGCCCGTTTGGTATCTCGGGAACCCTGTTCACATCGTTTGGGGCTGTGAGCGAAACTCCGGCCGGATCTCCTCATGGATGGAACCCGAATAGGCGATAAACCTGGACTAGAGACTTGAGTGTTTAGGTAGGTCGTGGTCTACACCCACGTCGGCTTTCGCTTGAAGTCTGCCGAGCACATGTCGTGTGCAGACGCTAAGTGGTGGAAACATGTATGAAGAAGTACACCCCTGCAGGGTTAACATCATCTATTCGAATAGCCGTGTCCGCGGAAAAGGACTTCTGGGTTGCTTATATCAGTTCATAGACAAGTGAAAGTGGATACTCTAAAATACGCAAGATAAGCGTGAGTGCTATGGATGGCGTTCTCGTAGGGAGACGGGAGCGGATCCATAGTGGTGTATTGATATGGTGAATATGTGGACTCGTGTGCGCCACCTCAAAAGAGTTACTTGCAGTCGTAGTTCAGGATAGCCACCGAGTCAAAGCTGGCTTGCTGCAGTTAAACCCCACCATCCCCTTTGTTGATAATGAAGCATATGTAGTTAGTTCTGATGTAAGTCTTGCTGGGTACATTTGTACTCACGTTTGCCTATTTATGTTTTTGCAGAGAGACTTCGGTCTCGCTAGTAGTTCCGCGTGGACTTCGACGTTTAGCTTGTTACCTCAGCTACGATCTTGTGCCCTCGGCAGGATCTGATAGATAGTCAGGCTTCTCAGCCTTTTTCATTTATAGATGTCTATACTCAGACATGATAGCTTCCGCTTGTGCTTTGACTTGTATGCTCTGAGTGTTGGGTCATGAGACCCATGTTTGTAATATCTCGCTCCTCGGAGCCTATTGAATAAACTACTTGAGTCGTAGAGTCATTTTGTGATGCCATGTTGTATTGCACATATCGAGCATATTGTGTGTATGTTATTGAAATGCTTGGTATGTGTGGGATCTGACCATCTAGTTGTTTATCTTTAGTAGCCTCTCTTACCGGGAAATGTCTCCTAGTGTTTCCACTGAGCCATGGTAGCTTGCTACTGCTCCGGAACACTTAGGCTGGCCGGCATGTGTCCTTCTTCGTTCCTGTGTCTGTCCCTTCGGGGAAATGTCACGCGATGAATACCGGAGTCCTGTTAGCCCGCTACAGCCCGGTTCACCGGAGTCCTGCTAGCCCAGTGCTACAGCCTGGATTCACTCGCTGATGACCGACACGTTCGATGCTGGGTCATGGATGCCTGTCCCTGTAAGTTTGTGCCACTTTGGGTTTACGACTAGCCATGTCAGCCCGGGCTCCTTATCATGTGGATGCTAGCGACACTGTCATATACGTGTGCCAAAAGGCGCAAACGGTCCCGGGTAAAGGTAAGGCGACACCCGTGGGAATACCGTGCGTGAGGCCGCAAAGTGATATGAAGTGTTACATGCTAGATCTATGTGGCATCGAGTCGGGGTCCTGACAGCGTTGGTATCAGAGCTTGACTGCCTGTAGGATTACCAAGCCATACTGGTCGAAGTTGAGTCTAGAAATTCTTTAGTTATATAAGGGAATTGGTTGTGGGATGGAACGTAAGGCTCTTTTTACTCCTTATACCTTATGCCTTCTGATCTGAGTCATCTTATCTTTCCTGCGGGGATTAAGAACTAGGCTATCTCTTCTTTCCATCAGGATCACGTGTTACTAATCCGTAGACTTATAAGATTGTTGGACTTAAGCCTCGTTTCAGTTCCTACTACTTCTGTATGTTAATTATTGATCTCGAGACCTTGATATTGTGCTTCTGAGTGGTTATGTCACCATTTTTGTGAATGTCTCAAATCTTTTCTGAGCATTTACAGCCGTTATGCTGTCCGAGTCATCCCAGGTTTCTAAGTAGTCTGATGCAATTGCAAATCCTTTCTTCCTGTTTCAATGTTCCCATGGGCCAGATTAACCACACTAATCAGTGAGTTGAGGTACTCCGTTACCTTGACATATATGTTGGAGATACTATTATGACCCTAGGTGTTTAGGGAGTCACCTAGTAATCTAGCAATGTTTTGTGATCCCCAGTGTGATGATTCTGGCTTTTATTCTCGAAAGCATCCCGTGATGCCACTTAGTAGTAGGTATTCTATTCCTTGGGCTTTGAACCCGAGATTCACTCTACTTACTTCATGTTGATAGTGTTTGCTAGTTCCTTCAGGATATTAGTAACTTTGCGATAGTCCTCGAGGTCCGTGGTATTTCCTTCTTCCAAATACTATGAACCGCTTATGGCAGATGTTTATTGGATCAAAAGATCACAATTAGAGTACTCTTGAGGAGTTCTCCATTCATAAATCGTGACTCTGCCAGTTCTACCTTTCTGCATGGGTTATCCGGAAGAAATATGTTGAACTTGGTTCGACATACTAATCTATGCATCCACAACTCAGAAAATTATATGTTCCTTTGAGTTGTCCTCCGTAGTTGCATTCTGACCCTCGTCTATCAATTGATAGTCAAGAGTATGCGTGCGTTCGTTTATCGATGCCTATTACTCTTGTGGTCCGTCAAGCCATTCTGTCCTGAATGACTTGAAGAAACAAACTCCAGTACCTCATCCATATCTAGGATTGGGTCAAAGTAGTTGTGTTCCGCAGATCAAGTTACAATCCAGCTTCTGGTCTGCTCTACCCTGAAGTATTACCTTCTTTATGACAGGAATTTCATGAGAATTGCACCACCTTTTGTGAATTCTTGACATAGTGATACTTCTTGCCATCCTTTTTCATTCCTCGGTTCCGTGTTGATGCAACCGGAATACCGACAAATGAATTGTGATTTGTGAAATCAATACTCCTAGCAACCTTGTTGCTTGGTAGTTAATGGACAATAATTTCATTCTTAGCATGTTGGTTTTGAATCATCATTCTAAGGTTGATCATGCTACCTAGTCCTTATTTCCTGGTGCACTCTTTGATTGATGAGTTAGGATTTGTCAAGTCCTCGCTCATTTGATCATATCATCTTTCCCTGAAAAGCAAGATTGTTCTCGAGCTTAGTAACATATCGGTGGTTCGTGATTTTCCGAAGATCTTCTCGGAAGTACTACCAGGTCGTCACCTGACCGTTATGTTGAGCCCGTGATCAAGTTGGTTTCTTATGAACCACCTTCTTTCCAAGAATCGGTGTTAGATATCCCTGAGCTAGTTGGTTAAGCTAGACAACAACTTGGAGAGTTGGAAGGTAAAAGCTTGCCTGACTTAGTTCGTTCCAAAGGGATATTCTTGTGTAGTGTGTGTTGAAGAAAGATGATATCTTCATCGGTTGGTCCCTGTGATCAGTTGCTGGACCTATTGCCTTATCAATCCTCGGATTTGAGTGTGGGCTATCGTCAAATCAAATCAATACCAATGATGCTCGTAATGTTGTCTTGTTCGTGGTTGATCCCTCGAGCATACACCATTACATCTTTGGCCTGACCAGTGCTATCACTTGTTCACTTAACTATGGAATTCCTTTTAAAAGGAAACCCAGATGAATTGTTGTTGAGCCCATTGACAACATACTTATCTCCTCCATAATTTTGTTGGACATTAAGCTAGTGTTGGAAACTTTTGAAAGCATTTTCTTCATGCTAGCCCATGAAGTATTTGTTGATGAAAGGAGTGACTTCCTTTTATACACGTGCATTTGGTGAAAGATACCGCCGTGAATTTGAGAAAGTTAGTTTTGCTTCCTCTGGAATCATCCCAAGTCAGTCATGCATACGTGCGAAGTATTCTGTGGTCTGGAGATTTGCAACCTCCATTCTATATGTATATCCTAGCACACCAAGCCACTGATTGAGTTGTTCAAAGATAAAGGAGTCTGTCCAAGGTGAACTCTTTGGATTTCCACGCGTGGAGACTTCGATGTCATTAATGATGGTTCCCCCTCCTGAACTCGGTAGTGTTTTATTATAAGACTACCTTGTGATCATGCTTGTCTTGGACAACATGTTCACATGTTTGTAGCAGAACCAGCTCATGTTTTGGAGCTTGCTATCGTAGTTCATCTCCCGAGAATCCCGCAACGTCATCTCGTCGATTTGTGTTGCAAACTTTCATTTTCTTCCTAGACTCGATGAGTCTGGAATATCCTGACACCAACCAGATCTGAATCTCAGGCAGATATGATGGTTTGGAACATTTCCCAAGAACTATAATATTGGTCCCTCGATAACCGGTAAAGTGGATGTCGTGGCCAGCACCACCCAGCCGAAGGACCTATTATTGTGGTATCTTGATTGAAGCAGTTGGCCACCTTCCCATAAGGACTTCGTAGGATTTACTTTCTAGTTGTGCCTTATGATTATTGTGTTCCCGATGTCCGACCTTTTACTTGATGTTCTAAATATCAAACCATATCTATGTGTGGGTTACACTAGCACATCAAGGAGAACATTAGAAGCGGAGTGCTAAATGTCTCTCGGTCGATCATCCAGATTTTGTTTCCTTGGCCTCGCTAAGGTGAAAACTGAGAAAGTGTTATCTTCCTTTGCATCTGCATCCTCCATCACCATTCATCATGGTAGTAAGTTGTGCTACCGGACCCTTGACACGGATGTTGGTAAAACCTTGATGAATATGGAAATGCTCAAGTTCTTGAGAGCACGCACAAGCTCTAGGTGTTATCGTCAGCACTAACTGGGTTTGCTCTCAGTTTCCTCGGCAATGCTATGATCTTTTCAAACAGTGAATTCACTCTCTGTTGTTGGGTTCTTCCCCAGTTACCAGAATCATTCCCAGCATTTGCATTTTGTTCCCAGCTTGCACCGCCAATGTGCCATTCTACCACGGGTCTCTTCCATCTCCGGTGATAAGGAAATTCATCCACTACGTTGTCTTCAACAAGGTAATCCACATCATCCAAGTTTGAGTATGCCATTCTACCGACCCCCTCCAAACGATCGCTCGAGAATTGTCTTAGGCTGGTTTAAAGAGTTTCAATGATCTCTGAATCAAAAGTAATTCTTTTTGCCACTTAAGGGGATATCTCTACGAGTCACCTTCCTTAAGGTGTATCGTTATGGTATTATGGCAACTCAACTCCTCGCTACGTTGACAATCGTTTACCACCTTCCTAAGCGTGAAATTGTGGTCTACCTAGTGAACCTCCGTCATCCGTTTCTTCCACCCCTCTTGATGTGTATCTCGTGTCTCAACCCGAGAGACGGTTCTATGTCTCATTCCGGGAGATAATCCTGAGTTGTTCGATCTTCGAGAAGACCGATCCTTCCAGAGTTTTCCTTTCCTCATCTTGTCATGATTAGCTGGAATTCTCAGAGCAAGACGACAAGACAAAGATGGTGTGCAAATCAACGTTCATTTGAAGTGCAACCGGGATCGTGAAGATTATACTAGTTGCGTTCCCCTTCACCTTACCCTACGCTTGAATCTCGAGACGAGATTCTTGTTTAGTGGGGGTGAGTTGTCACATCCCTAGCTCCTGGTAATGCACTAGGCTAGACCCCTTGTGTTGCATCATGTTTAAATTTTGCCTAAAATTGAAATGGGGATGTTCAAACCCCAGCATTAAATCAACTCAACTAGGGTAAGTTAAAATCTTTTCAATAAACCCAAAAGGCCCCTAAGAAAAGTTCATGATTTCTGGTTAAGGTGGAAACCTCTGCCAAAAATGATGAATATATCCTTAGGTCATTTTTGGATTTTTGAATTAAATCATATTGTATTTGACTTTGGGCATTTAAATACTATAAATATTTTAAATGCTCAAATAAATGTTGGAAATTGATAAGGGTCACTGGAATAATTCAGAAAGCACCCATATTCATTTCCAGGATTTTATAAAATGATTTGATATTTAAAACAAATCAAAAACAACCCTGCAAAATAGAAAACAGAGTTAAAATAAAACAGAACAGTAAATGAGAAAAAAAGAGAGAGAGAAGCCCACTTACCTGGCCTTACCCGCGCAGCCACCAGAGCTGGCCCAGTTCCCCAGCCGGCCCAGCCCACCTCCTCCTCCCTTGTCCTCTTCCTCCTCTGCCAGGAGGACGAGCAGAGGCGAGGCGTGGCGCGCGTCGACGCCGGCCACCTCCTGCTTCGCGCTGGAGGCCTCCCCCTTCGAGTCTATCCATGCGTGGAGACGCCACGCAGCCGCCCGGAGCCGTCCAGCCCTCCCTCTCCTCCCCTGGACCCCGTTCCCCCCTCTGCTTCCCTCTCGCGCGCAGCCACCGAACACACCCGCCGCCGCCGACGAGCTCTCTCGTGGCCACCGGGCCTCCCTCGCTCCCCCGACCAGCCCAGAGGCTCCGCCTCGACCTCCTCTTCCTCTCCACCAAGCCACGAGGCCCCGGACGCCCTGCATCGCTGCCCACGTCGCCGTTCCCCTCCTCGGCCACCGGAGGTCGTCGCCGTTCGATTCACCGCCGACAGGTCGCCCCCGAGCCCGCTGAGACGCGCTCTGCAACCACAGTGAGCTTGCCGTCGTTTCCCCTCACCTCTCTCTCTCTCGCGCACCCTATAGCCGCCGCCCCACAAGCACCCGAAGCCGCCGTCCGCCATGGCCGGTGACCTTCGTGCTCCCGAGCCTCTCCGCCTGCGCTCGTTGCCTCCGGGTATTCCTGGTGACCCCAGCATCCCATAGAGCCCATCGGCCGCGCCCGCCGTGCCGTGTAACGCCGAAACCGAGCACACCTGAGCTCCGGCCGCCGCCTCGCTCGCCGTCGGCACCGATTCCGGCCGCCCCGAGCGCAACTGACTCCACCAGGAGCTTCGGCTTGTCCCCAGCTCCTCCTAGATGCCCTCCGCGGCCCATTTGGTCGCCGGAGTGGCCAAAACCACTCTCGCCGCCGCGCTAATGGTCGCCGCCGGCGAAACTCCGGCAGGAGCCGACGTGGCCAGTCATTAGGGCCTAACTACCCCCGCTAACCAACCCCCTAGGCCACTGACAGTGGGCCCCAGGGCTTAGTCAGAGCTAACCAGCCCGGGTCAACGCGGGATTAGTCCCTGTGTCACTGACCAGTGGACCCCACTAGTCAGGTTTGACCCGGGGCAGCCCTGTTGACTTGCTGATGCAAGCATGACGCACTGCTGATGTCATAATTAATTTTCTGGAATTGTTTTAATTCTAAATAATCAGAAAATTCCAGAAAATTGTAAAAACTTCTAAAATTCATAGAAAATTAACCGTAACTCCAAATTAAATAATTTATATATGAAAAATTATCAGAAAAATTCAAAGAATCCATCTGTACCATTTTCATGCATGTTAGAACAACTTATAGCTGCTGTTTTGCACAAATCAAATAAAGGGCATTTAAATAATCACATATGGAGTTTGAATTTGAATCTTGTATTCAAACCAGCTTCATTTAATCTGTTGCTAGTTGCATTGGCTCAAAACACATTCATTTTGCCATGTCATGATCATGCATCATATTGTGCATTGCATTGATTGTGTTCCTTTCTGTGTTGCCGGTATTTGTCCCCTCTTGATAGACGTGATACCGATGATGTGATCGTTGACACTGATGAAGACTCAATGTTATCTTCAGAAGTGCCAGGCAAGCAAAACCCCCTTGTTCATTCCGATACAATCCTACTCTCTCGCTCCTGCTCTCTTTTACTGCATTAGGACAACACCGATTCAACTGTTACATGCTGCGGTAGTTGAACCCCTTTATCCTCTGCATGACCTGTCATTGCCACAGTAAATAGATGAAACCCACTAGCATGAGTAGGAGTTGTTTGAGCCCTGATGTGCCTACTCATTCATGCTTGTTTGTCATGCCTGCTACTGCTTAGAGTTGAGTCAGGTCTGATTCATCGAGGATGAATCAGAGGTGTGTGAACATGTCCTACTATGTGTGAGCTAAGTGTGTGAACACGATTTGGTAAAAGGTGTCGGTGAGAGGCCATGTAGGAGTACATGGTGGGTTGTCTCATTGAAGTCGTCCTTAGGAACTGAGTTCTGTGTTTGTGATCCATGATTCAGCTACTACCATGCATTGGGCCCTGAAATATGACCCCGCTCGACTTCTTATTCACCCTAGTCCTCTGTCCAGGAGTTGCAAGTAGTTTCTGGTGTTTGTAGCTTACTGGAGGCCGTGGACAGCGCTGACCGTAGGGGTGGGCTGTGATGCGGTAGGTACGTGGCACGGTGTACCGGATGCCCGTTTGGTATCTCGGGAACCCTGTTCACATCGTTTGGGGCTGTGAGCGAAACTCCGGCCGGATCTCCTCATGGATGGAACCCGAATAGGCGATAAACCTGGACTAGAGACTTGAGTGTTTAGGTAGGTCGTGGTCTACACCCACGTCGGCTTTCGCTTGAAGTCTGCCGAGCACATGTCGTGTGCAGACGCTAAGTGGTGGAAACATGTATGAAGAAGTACACCCCTGCAGGGTTAACATCATCTATTCGAATAGCCGTGTCCGCGGAAAAGGACTTCTGGGTTGCTTATATCAGTTCATAGACAAGTGAAAGTGGATACTCTAAAATACGCAAGATAAGCGTGAGTGCTATGGATGGCGTTCTCGTAGGGAGACGGGAGCGGATCCATAGTGGTGTATTGATATGGTGAATATGTGGACTCGTGTGCGCCACCTCAAAAGAGTTACTTGCAGTCGTAGTTCAGGATAGCCACCGAGTCAAAGCTGGCTTGCTGCAGTTAAACCCCACCATCCCCTTTGTTGATAATGAAGCATATGTAGTTAGTTCCGATGTAAGTCTTGCTGGGTACATTTGTACTCACATTTGCCTAATTATGTTTTTGCAGAGAGACTTCGGTCTCGCTAGTAGTTCCGCGTGGACTTCGACGTTTAGCTTGATACCTCAGCTACGATCTTGTGCCCTCGGCAGGATCTGATAGATAGTCAGGCTTCTCAGCCTTTTTCATTTATAGTTGTCTGTACTCAGACATGATAGCTTCCGCTTGTGCTTTGACTGGTATGCTCTGAGTGTTGGGTCATGAGACCCATGTTTGTAATATCTCGCTCCTCGGAGCCTATTGAATAAACTACTTGAGTTGTAGAGTCATTTTGTGATGCCATGTTGTATTGCACATATCGAGCATATTGTGTGTATGTTATTGAAATGCTTGGTATGTGTGGGATCTGACCATCTAGTTGTTTATCTTTAGTAGCCTCTCTTACCGGGAAATGTCTCCTAGTGTTTCCACTGAGCCATGGTAGCTTGCTACTGCTCCGGAACACTTAGGCTGGCCGGCATGTGTCCTTCTTCGTTCCTGTGTCTGTCCCTTCGGGGAAATGTCATGCGATGAATACCAGAGTCCTGTTAGCCCGCTACAGCCCGGTTCACCGGAGTCCTGCTAGCCTAGTGCTACAGCCTGGATTCACTCGCTGATGACCGACACGTTCGATGCTGGGTCATGGATGCCTGTCCCTGTAAGTTTGTGCCACTTTGGGTTTACGACTAGCCATGTCAGCCCGGGCTCCTTATCATATGGATGCTAGCGACACTGTCATATACGTGTGCCAAAAGGCGCAAACGGTCCCGGGTAAAGGTAAGGCGACACCCGTGGGAATACCGTGCGTGAGGCCGCAAAGTGATATGAAGTGTTACATGCTAGATCTATGTGGCATCGAGTCGGGGTCCTGACAGATGTCTTTCGCTCCTTAGATATGAGAACCTACGACTCTTCCTCTTCAATATCTCTTTCTCACACACAAACACAAACTCTGTCTCCCAGGGTCTCATATTTCTCCATTGTTCTCTTGTATGTCGCTCACACACACCCTCTCTCCCTAGAGATATCTTGTGTTCCCTCGTATGTCTCTCTAGCTATCACTCTGGTTGTGAAATATCTTTCTCTCTCACAGACACAAAACTCCATCTCTATGGATCTCATTTCTCTTTGATATCTATTTGTATGTGACTCACACGCACCCTCTCTCTATCTCTCTCACACCCACACACATAACCCAGCCTTATGATCCACTCGACTCCTATCTCTAACGCACACTAGCTAGCATCTTTATCTTTCTATTTATCTGTTTCTCCATCAACCTTCTTTCTCGCCCTCACTCTTGATTCCTGTCACGCACACTACATATGTTTCTCTCTACATGCAGTCAAGTGCCCTCTCACACACATATATAACTTCACCCTTTGATCCACCCGACGGTCATCTCCAACACCCAAACTATCGGATGTTCCTCTAGCTAGCATCTCCATCTCTGTATCTATCTGTAGTTTCTCCGTCAACATTTCTTTCTCGCACGGAGTCTTGCTTCCTATCACCCACACTATATATGTCTCTCCATACATATGCATTTATAGGTTGGTCTCTTTTGCACAATCATTGCGCCTCACTCCCTCTACTCGCCATAGATGCATGCTCCAGCCCACGCCACTATCTCTTAAAGACAAAAATACATGCTCAATTGTCGGGACTTCTTCCATGCATTCTCACATGCATGCATATTGTCATACCGATCCGTCTCTCCCATGTCGTTGATGTTATGACTTACGTCTTCTTTCTTTTATCTCGATCATGCGCGCGCGCACACATCCCACATATACATGTATACCTCTCACACATGCACGTTCAAGGTCTCTATGTCTCCATACGTAGTTAATTACCCTCAATCTTAACTCCACATCGAATCATTCTCCTCTTTTGTGCACATAACTTCCGCCTGGATGGGTAAAACACACACTCACACTTAACAATCTCCTTCTAGCTACCCCCCCCCCCGCCTCTCACTCTTCCCCTATATCCCCAAAACCAATAAGACCATCCCTTAGTTTAATTCCCGCCTACATGCACCATCGATATATAGTAGTCTTCCTCGGTGTCTCTTGAACAAACACGTCCTCTCGAAGTCGACTCCTCTCACGCGCACACACCTTCTCTTCCCTCTCTACGGGCATTTTCTCTCTCACACCCCATCGTTGGTCGCCTCTGCCATACACATCACCTCTCTATGATGAAAGCCATGCACAGTTAAATTACATCCGCCACAGAGGACCCCGCGACACACACACACACACACACTCACATGCACCCCCCAACACACACACTAAGACTCCAACTCTCTCTCTCTCTCACACACACACAAACACACACACACACACACACACGCAAGCACGCACGCCCCTCACACACTAAGACTCCATCTCTCTCCCTCTCTCTCTCACACACACAAACTAAGACTCCATCTCTCTCTCTCTCACACACACCCACACCCCACACACACACTAAGACTCCATCACACACACATGCTCTAGGCAGAGCATTTGTTCCTACCACCCTTCATCCAACCTTGCCCGTATGATAAACAATCACCTTTATTTACTTGCATAACATGGACAAATTCCACTTTACTTTAGTAGTCAGCAAACTTATCATCTGTACCCTTATAAAAAATGAGTTGGTGGTGATGGTGTGCCTGCCATCTTGTAATACAGACCGTATGATCTATATCTGAGGATAGAAAGCAAACTATGATAATTTTACAAAAGATACCGGCACCTCTCTCCACATCATTATCTCTCGCAACCTCATTGCTCAGCAATTAAAAAAGGAATAAGTCTCTAGAACAATCTAGCATGCATGGTGGCCGCTGCCGCCTGCCGGCGCCGTCCATCCCCATGCCTCCGCCCATTCCGACCACCAGTCACCACCATGCTCCACTCCTCCTCGCCTTATCTCTCATCTTTCTTTTTTTCGATGACATTCTCGAGATACCAGTTTTCTGATAAAATTCTTGAGATATCACTAGTTTTTACACATGGGATTACTTCTGCATGGGTCAATCACAACAGGTGTTCTGTAAAAAAATGCATATTGATGTTTCGTGATGCACGAGAATCTTGCTTGTAATTATATAACGCAAATCACGAGCAGGAAGTGACATTTTTTTGACACAACCACGTTAACATGGCCATGCAAATCACTAGCTAAAGTAAATACGATTATACTTATATCCCGATGCAAAAGGTTGAGTACATGTCCGAAGAGTAGAGTCACACACACACACTCTGTCTCTCAGAATCTCTCTCTCACACACACAAGTTATGTGACACCCACTTAAGCTGACACATATGTTACAATTTGTGCACCCGCGGGTACACGTGATGCTGCGCATTTATTTAAGCTGGAAGGCGAACCCAAACAGTAGCTGCATTCATTCCCCTCCCACCGCCTCTTCTCTGGTCACCGTCGCCCGGTAGCCATGGGCCGACCGAAGGTAACAACATACGCCATACTCCCGCGGAGCGGCGTTTTAATATGGAAATTTTAGTGGTCATGCATGCATCTTTTTGTGCTAGCACTCCTATATAAGGGTTGACCGGTCGCTTCCCGCGGACGTGCGCGGGCGGTGGAAGAGGAAGGAGAAGGGAAGCGGGCTGTGGAGTAATGTTTTTTACCACAATTTCTTAGGAAACTGAGTGCAATAATTAAGTACTTTTGCAAACTACCAGTACTACACCTGAAACAGTTCAAACATATACTCGCTTGCCAGCGCGCGCTTCCCGTGTGAAACGGTCAACGCCCCCCCTGGAGCGTCAGTGCCGCATTAATGCCCGGCCAGAGCGGAGGCGACCTCTCACTGGCGCCGGCTTTGAAGTGGCGCGACGGCCGAGAGAGCGCCGCTTCCCGGTGCACGCGACTGCTCCGCATCGAGACTGGCCATAGGCCCTGTTTGGATCCATGGGTTAGAGTTAGTTTGAGCTAGTTGGGGCTCAAATAGCCCTAAACTATCCAAGCATGATGGTTTAAATTGGAGCAAGTTGCACCGAACCCACCAAAAAAAAACTATCCCACCCAAGAGGTGCTAACTGGAGATAGTTCTCATTGGGACCAGTGAAAAATCACTTTCCTCTCTCCATGAAGTGCATTTATTGTCAATCTAACCCTGACACCCAAACACCTCTTTGGCTACAGTTAGTTCAGGGTTAGTCATGAGTTAGTCTAACCTTTAGCTAAGTTAGAGTATCAAACTGGAGCAATATAGGACATGCAAGTTGTTCAAAGCATATAGGCAAATTCGTACGTGAAAGGATTTTTTTCTTTTTGAAAACGGAACATGAAAGGAATTTTTTTTAGAATTCTCTTGGCATGTCGCTAACATGTGATAGTTAACCAACCTCAATAGACGGCAGAAAACGCTAGCCCACCGCACTTTGATAGAGACGAGGAGGAAGAAGCGATACAGGCTGCTGGATTACTTGAGATAGCTGTCGCACGGAAGCCAAGAAATATGGTGATAGCGTGGGTTAGCCATGTACTAGTATGATACTACACTGGGCTGCCGTGTTTCGTACTCTTCCAGTCCACTGTGGAGATGATTGGTTGATTTTATATCGCTGAATAATATTAAATATTATGAGTGCAGACGCTCCACCACGAGGTTCCTTGCTCCTTCTTGGTCATCCGGAATCTATGTTCTTCCACTCTATTTTTTTACGTGAGCTTTGTTCATCCTTTTGCCAACACCCGAGACATCTAGCATCAAGGTGCACGTGTTATGCAAGGATTGTTCCATCTATATGAAGAACATGTGGGACTGGAACTACGAGACGAACATGTACCCAGGAGTGGACGTACGAACCTGAGTAATGTAGCGTAGTAAGTGAAGTAGAAAGGCACAAATGGTATGAACATGCGTGGCATATAGGGTGTGTTTGGTTGCGTTCTTTTCTCAACATAGTTGTTCCCTCTTCATGCATGCTCAACTCAACACCCCTCTTCATGCATGCTCTCTTCATGCATGCTTCTAGTGTATTTGTGCTAAACTATTGTGGACTCATGCACCCTCCATACACTCTACCAAACACCCAAAAGTAGGTCGAGAAGGGAACTCTTGGGCGGCATTTTTCTCTTATTACGTACTACCACTAAATGTTGTACGTGCAATGCACGGTGATGTTATGGAGTACGTGCCTAAGTACTCTACTACTACTATATTAGTTGGAGGCACATATTAACTTTTATATTTGTTTACGTGTATGCCCCGAGACCTTCCAACTAGACGTGTCTTTGTCTCCAGGTCGCACTTTGTATCGTTCATACCACTAAGTAATACTACGTGTGGTCTCCGAACCAGAAGTGGAAGAAGTGGAGACGCTCTACCACGCTGTTTTTTTACGCTGGGCTCTACCATGCTGTTCATGTCCCACTCCTTTCGCTGACGTGTGGGACATCCAGCACATGCCGTGTTTGGCACCCTTCGTCGTAAGAGTTGAAACGCTAGCATTCATCAGAAATAAAAAATAATTATAAATCGGCAGTGATACTATTTTTTTGTGAACCAATCAGAAGTGATACAATACCACGCGGTTTCCTTGCTCCTCGATATCAGAAAGAATACTTCTATTCGCCAACATGTGGGACATCGACCATCCTGGTCCACTTGCCATGCACGCAGAACTCCAAGGGAGTCACCCAGGTCGTCGCGCCGCAGTAACAATGACTAATGAGCTGTCAAATCACATGCCCACTTCCCACTTTGAAGTTGCTTGGACGAAGGAACCATCATGACTTCGTTGAATTCTGCTCCTTGAAGAAAACTACTATACCAGCAGTACTGCTAGCTACAGTAGTTACTCCAACAGAGGCCTCCTTTTGTTCATAGGATAGGAATATGAAAATCATAGGAAGTGAGATGACATGCATCTCAATTCCTATAGAGAAAGAGATGCCATTTGATGCTTAGGATAGGAATTTTTCCATTTAGTCTAGGCTAATGTACTGGTAATTTGCTCTAAAAACTACAATAGTAACTAGTAGTAATGGTACATGCTCGTACTTAGACACACACACACACACACTAACTACTAGTACTACTACTTCTCACATGCTGGCCACACGTCGTCGTTCTCCTTCACGGCTTTGTCGGCGACACCCCACTGTGCTTGGATCTCTGCCGACCTCTCCGCAGCAGAGCATGCGTCCTTTTCTTTCTTGTGGCGGCGGGCCTCTCTTTTCTTGAGTGCTTTCTGACTTTTCCGCTCCCTCTGTGCGGCTTTGGCCGCCTCTTGCTCTACCGCCCATTCGGCCTTGGCATCTTCAAATTCCTCCCACATAGTTGTGAGGTCACGAGCGGCGATGAACTCGGCACGGCGGGATGCCATCGCTTCCCTACCATTTTGTGTGCGGTCGTGGGCGGCGAGGAACTCGGCGCGGCAGGATGCCATCGCTACCTTACCGGTTAGTGTGCGGCGCGGTGGCATGAACGACACTTGGTGAGAGCTCTAGGGTGGAGTGGCCGGACAACCATATAGTGCATTGGTTTGTCAAGAGCTCAAGGACAGAAGACGAAGCAAATTTGGATTCCCCTTCAATCCTGGTCATTTATTACCGAGTAAAATGCATTGGCGGTCATCGAACTTGTCTTGATAGCTCACTTTGATCATTGTATACGAGATATGGTGATTATACAATCACTGGCTCAGCGTATAGCTCTGTATTTGTCTGGTTGACCAGTCAAACAGTCCACATGCGCCTCATCAGCTCGTGTTCTTTATCTATCTACGTGGGCCTACCTGTCAATGGAGAAAGAAATACTGTAAAAACCAAAATGATGCTAGAGTCCGGACCGCTTCCGGAGCCCGCTCTCACCGCCCTGGCCCCTCAAGACGCCAGCTGCCTGCCGCATGCATGCATAGCAAGTAGTACTCCTTATGTGGAGGAGAGAGAGGCATTGACAAAGTCAAGGAGTGGGCTCTGCAAGAGCCCGTCTCTACACATGCTCTCTACAATTGTGTCTTAAAAAAAGAAAGGTAAAAAACATTTGAGAGGAAATAGATAGAGAGAAAGTGAGAAAAAGCTGTAACCTGGGCATTACATGAGGAAGGAGGGAGTGGTGCACATGCCAAGTTCACTAGGCTGCCATGTTTCACACTTCTCCGTCGTAACCGTGGAGACAATAGCTTTCATCAAAAATAAACAATGAATACTCGTTGCTCGTCCTCTATATCGAAAAGAATACTTTCATTCGCCGACATGTGGGACGTCGACCTTCCTGGTCCACCTGCCATGCACAAAATTATCCTGGTCTACCCCGATCGTATCGCAGGCCCAACCTTTCCCACTGTAAGTTGTTCGGACGAAAGAACCATCATGACTTCGTTGAATTCCGCTTCCTCAAGAAAACTTACTGTACCCGCAATACTGCTACCACACGCGAAGACTGGACGGCACTGTACCACGTCATACTCCCTCCGGTCCTTTTTAGTTCGCATATAAAATTTGACTGAAGTCAAGCCTCGTAAAGTTTGACCAACTTTATAGAAAAAAGTATGAACATTCACAACCTAAAATCAATATCAATAGATGTGTCGTGACTTAAAGTTTCATATTGTATAACTTTAGCATGGTAGATGTTAATATTTTTTCATATAAATACGGTCAAACTTTGTGAAGTTTGACTTCAGAGAATTCTAATATGCAGAGTAAAAAGGACCGGAGGGAGTATCACTGAAACTCACTAGGGCAAACTAGCCCGCCTAGGTCATCTATTTTGGAACAGAGGGAGTACGTCTCTGCACTGCTATGATTTTGTGTTGCACTTCATATCACTGAAACCCAGTAGGCCAAACTCGCCCGCCTAGGTCATCGATCGCTAAGCCTACAATTTTAGGAGCTAGGGCTATTGGTCGATCGGCGAGGGATAAGTATAAGCGTACCACGAGCTCATAAGCCCCAACGTTTCTCTTCGATGAGTGTTTTGCAAGTACTATAGCTCGCACAGTAGCTAGCCTACTAACACCAAGAATCATCAAACAAGCCCTCCTGATATGATAAACAGTTCAAACTTATATCTAATCATGCCATATATTACATCAAAAGCTAGTGAGGATACATCTGTTTCCATAACTCGGAGAGGGTTCGCATGATTTATCGCATGATTCACTATCAAACAAAAGTAGCAAGATCCGCCCACACAAGACAGTGCACTAGCCCTAAGATGGTTTGATAACACACATCGTTCTGGTAATTAAACACAGGGCAATGCAAACTACCCTGAAGGATTAGCCCGACCAACTATTTCTTGTCATGGATCTCTCGGGCAATGACCATAGCATGGACAGCGGCATGGGAATCGATTTTTGGGGCGATGTCCGCAGGACTGACCGCGACATCGGAATCGATCTCTGGGGCGATGTCCACAGGATGGACAGCGGCATCGGAATAGATCTCCGGGGCGATGCCAATAGGACGGGCCACGACATCGGAATTATCAAGGACGTCCACCGGCACCTGCACAACCCTAACATATTAGCAAGCACATTGCAAATAATCAAAAACCACAACCATGGTAATAAGCCATTATTTTCTACCTTGTGCAGCTCACCGGGGGATCTCATCCCTCCGGGTCCATCTCCTCGTTCTCGATGGGGGCCATCACCTTGCCAGGGGAATACTGCTTCTCAACGGCGACTATCTCCTCAAACTCGGTCTTGAACCTCACATAGGTGGCAATCAGAGTTCCTGGGGTAGGCACGGTGGGGCCCTTGCCGTTCTTCCAACTTCCTTTGAGGAGTTCGTCCGCGAACGTCCTCAACTCTTTGGCCAATGCTTGTTTCTTGGAGTTCCTCGTCTCCATGGGTTGGCCCGCCAACATGGTCAACTCGTTGGTCGGTGCTCGCTTCCTGGAGATCGCTGTCTCCAGTGGGTTGTCCGCCGGCAACTCTTTTCCTAGTGCTCCAGGATCCATCAATGAATTGACAAACAAAAAGCAATCGAAAGGAAACCACAATCGCAATGAAAACTGGAAAATAATAGGATGTGAGAATCGGTCGGTGCTTCGCAAAAAGAAGATTCTTGGAATGAAAATTTAGCAGCATAACCGATTCGACCACCTTTCCTTCGTCGGTACAGAAGAAAAATGGCAGAAGTGAGTAGCCTGGTGAGGGAGTCCTGGATTAGGGGGTGTCCGGATAGCCGGACTATACCTTCGGCCGGACTCCTGGACTATGAAGATACAAGATTGAAGACTTCGTCCCGTGTCCGGAAGGGACTTTCCTTGGCGTGGAAGGAAAGCTTGGCGGTACGGATATGTAGATCTCCTACCATTGTAACCGACTCTGTGTAACCCTAGCCCTCTCCGGTGTCTATATAAACCGGAGGGTTTTAGTCCGTAGGGACAACAATCATACCATAGGCTAGCTTCTAGGGTTTAGCCTCTCTGATCTCGTGGTAGATCTACTCTTGTACTACCCATATCATCAATATTAATCAAGCAGTACATAGGGTTTTACCTCCATCGAGAGGGCCTGAACCTGGTTAAAAACATCGTGCCCCTTGTCTCCTGTTACCATCCGCCTAGATGCACAGTTCGGGACCCCCTACCCGAGATCCGCCGGTTTTGACACCGACATTGGTGCTTTCATTGAGAGTTCTTCTGTGTCATCGCCATCAGGAAGGATGCCTCATCCCGTCTTTAAAGACGGCACCGTTGCTAAGGGAGCTTTGGTTGTCAGCCAAACTCTCCGGCTAGGTGGTTTCCTTATGACCGCCTGTTCGGCTGCTGCGCCGACGATGACCTCTCGGGCCATCGAAAGCAATCTTCACGTCAGCTCGGAATTCGCCGAGCAGCTAGATCCAATGGAGCTCTCTTCCCTAAACGAGCTCTTGGATCACATCGCCGCCCTGGGAGTCGCTACGGATTACGACCAGATTGGGCCTAAACCCGATCTGAGAGAGATTAACTCTCCCCAGGTCACCCATCATGTTGCCGTGGTAGAGGCACAGTGCGGCGACCCTTCATCTATCTTAAGGAATAGCTACGTCCGGATTCCCAATCCCTCCAAGCCGGATACCCGCGGAGGGGAGGACATCACTCAAGACCTGAACTTGAAGTCAGGCGACGGGCTAGATTCATTGGACAGCATCCAAGAATCCAAACTTCCGAGTTCAGAAACTCCTTGGCCCCTGGGTCTCAGATTGGGTGAGGTTTCGGATTTGATTCCACCCACCCACCCGGACATAAGCGATCTATCCCAAATTAGGCAAGAGCCCGAAGAAACAGTACATCATTACTGGGCCAGATTCCTCCTGGTTATGAACAGGATAAAGGACTGCCGCGAGGAAGACGCAATTTCATTCTTCTGCAATAATTGCACGGACAAGGGAATCCTCAATGTCATAAGTCGCCGTGATATTACACGCTTCACTGACTTGGCGTCCATAGTACGAAAGTACTATTCGATGGAAAGCGCCTGGAAAATCGAAATAAAATTTTGGGACAATCTGGCCCTGAATACAAACCCAGTCCGAAATAAAAGGGTGCATCATCGCCAGACACCCGGGTTCAATACCAAAAATCAAAATCCCTCTACAGGGCACGGAACCGTACAGGAAGGATGGCTTAATGGACCTTGTAAAATTCATAGTGTAGAGGGCGCCACACCAACTCACAGCCTTAGAGCATGTTGAATACTCCGGCAGGTGGCAAAAATTGGCGAAGATCTTCTAATTCCAGAAGCCACAGAAAGCCACCCCAGAGACACCAGTACGGTATTAACAGTCTTCGAGACTTTCACATCAAATAATATGCGAAAAAGAACACTCCACAGCCTTGCCGAAGTCTACCAAGTAGCAACAATAAACCCATGGAGTGACACAGCTATTACTTTTAACGCCAATGATGAACCTAAATTCCGAACAGCCCGAGCACCAGCACATTGGTCCTCAGTCTAATAGTGGACGGCTTTCGTCTTACCAAGGTACTCATGGATGGCGGCAGCGGATTGAACCTCATTTATGAGGAAACCCTTCAAAAAATGGAAATAGACTGGAACCGCATTGAGCGAAGCAGCACAACCTTTAGAGGAATAATCCCTAGTCGGGAAGCGCGCTGTACAGGAAAAATCACACTAGATGTGGTGTTCGGCACGCCGGATAATTACAGGTCCGAAGAGGTCACGTTCCAAGTGGCCCCGTTCAGTAGCGGATATCACGCTTTGGTAGGGCGGGAAGCGTTTACAATCTTCGAAGCAATACCCCATTACGGGTACATGAAGCTCAAGATGCCCGGGCCTAACGGAATCATCACTCTCGCTAGTGATCCGGACATAGCACTCCGCGCCAAAAACAAGACAGCCGCACTGGCCCTCGAGGCGCTATCCGAAGCCCTAGCGGCTGAGGAACTGACTGCGTTGCGCTCCATGGTGAATAGGGACGATGTGATACTCGACAAAAGATCCAAGTCCACCTCCTTGAAACCGGCGGACAAAATAGTAAAATTCCAGGTCCATCCAACGGACCCCAATAAAATAGCTTCCATCGGGGCACAGTAAACCCTGATGTAGACGCCGCACTGCGAGAGTTCCTATGAGAGAACTGGGACATTTTCACCTGGCACCCTTCAGACATGCCAGGAATCCCACGCAGGCTGGCCGAACACAGCTTAAATATCCTAAAAGGATTCAAGCCAGTCAAACAGGCTCTTCGGCGTTTTTCCGAACCTAAGAGACAAGCCACGGGAGAGGAACTAGCCAAGCTATTGGAGGCCGGATTCATCAAAGATATAAAACACCCAGACTGGCTAGCAAACCTGATGATGGTACCAAAGAAGGACAAATCCTGGCGCCTGTGCGTTGATTTTAAAGACCTTAACAAGGCTTGCCCAAAGGATCCCTTCTCTCTCCCCCGCATCGATCAAATTATCGACGCTACCGCGGGACACGATTCATTGTGTTTCCTTGACGCATACTCCGGCTACCATCAAATAAAGATGGCAGAGTCAGACCAAGCCGCAACGGCATTCATGACACCATACGGCCCATTCTGCTTCAACACAATGCCCTTCGGGATAAAAATGCCGGCGCAACATATCAGCGCATGATTCAGACATGTCTGGCAAACCAGATCGGCAAAACAGTGGAGGCATACGTAGATGATGTGGTTGTTAAAACAAGACATGTCGAATCTCTAGTAGACAACTTGAGGCTAACATTCGATAACCTCCGAACATACGACATCAAGCTCAACCCAGAAAAATGCGTTTTTGGCGTTCCAGCCGGAAAGCTCTTGGGCTTCATTGTATCCGGTAGAGGAATTGAAGGAAATCCAGCCAAGATCCGAGCTCTATCACAATTGGATATCCCGAAGGACCTCAAACAAATACAAAAATTAACCGGATGCGTGGCGGCTCTAAGCCGCTTTATCTCCCGCTTGGGAGAAAAGGCCCTACCCCTTTACCGCCTCCTTCGGTGCACCGAACACTTCGAGTGGACGGATGCAGCCACGGCCGGACTCGACGAAATAAAAGGCATCTTGGTAACAAACCCATTCCTGGCCGTGCCAAACATTGGCGAACCAATGCTATTATACATTGCAGCAACCCACGGACGGACACAAATTCCCCCTTCAAAAGCCGGTCTACTATGTGTCCACTGTCCTTACTCCGTGCAAGTCACGGTACCCGCATTATCAAAAGATTGCCTATGCGGTATTTATGGCATCCCGGAAGCTGCGACACTACTTTCAAGAGTGCTCAATAACAGTAGCCTCGGAAGTGCCACTTAACGATATTATAAACAACCATGACGCGACGGGCCGGATTGCAAAATGGGCCATTGAGCTCCTCCCGTTCGACATAACTTACAAGCCACGGCGAGCTATCAAGTCGCAAGTTTTGGCCGACTTTGTCGCAGAATGGACGGAGGCCGAACTCCCTAAAGAGTACGACACATATTCAAACTGGGTCATGCACTTCGACGGCTCCAAAATGTTGGCCGGTCTAGGGGCTGGCGTCATTTTGACGTCCCCCACAGGAGACATAGTTCAATACGTACTCCAGATAATGTACACAGACTCCAACAATGCAGCCGAATATGAGGCCCTTTTACATGGTCTCCGGATGGCAGTATCCATGGGCATTCAACGCCTAGAGGTGCGCAGGGACTCGAACCTCGCAATATCCCAAATAAATGGAGACTTTGATGCCAAGGATCCAAAAATGGCAGCTTATCGCAACACCGTCCTAAAAATGTCAGCTCGGTTCGAAGGGCTCGAATTTCACCATATAGCCCGGGAAAATAATCAGGCGGCAGATGTCCTGGCACGCATCGGCGCAAAATGCGATGTAGTCCCCCCCAACATCTTCTTGGAAAGGCTGTTCAAGCCATCCATAGTATGGGAAGGGGAACCCGACAATAACAGCCCAGACCCAACCACACTGCCCGACACCGAACACTCTGACATAATTGGAGGCTCTGCCAATGAAATAACACCTTCAGCCCACGTAATAATGGCCGTCATCGCCCCGTGGACAGAACAATTCCTCGCCTACCTTACTAGGCAGGAACTCCCCGAGGACCAAAATGAGGCACGCTGCATAGTGCGGCGATCTAAAGCCTATAAAGTCCATGAGGGAGAGCTTTATAAGAAAAGCACTACCGGAGTCCTTCAAAGGTGCATCTCCGAAGAGGAAGGGCGGAACCTCCTGGCTGAAATTCATGCCGGACTCGGCGGTCATCACGCTGCAGCTCGGTCCCTTGTAAGCAAGGCCTTCCGTACAGGCTTTTATTGGCCGACGGCCCGGGCAGACGCCTAGGATTTAGTCCAGCGATGCGTCGGTTGCCAGCTTTTTGCAAACCAAAGCCATATGCCACCCACCGCCCTCCAAACTATCCCCATCACTTGGCCCTTCGCGGTCTGGGGGCTTGACATGGTTGGACCCCTTAAAGGCGGAACCCACAAGAAAAAAATACTTACTGGTCATGGTGAATAAGTTCACCAAATGGATAGAAGCCAAGCCTATTAAGACGGCTGAATCCAGACTGGTGATAGACTTTATATACGGGGTTGTACACCATTACGGCGTCCCCCACAGCATCATCATTGATAACGGCACGAACTTTACGGCCGACGAGGTAAAATTCTGGTGCAAAAACATGGGCATCAAGCTCGATTATGCTTCCGTCTATCACCCACAAACTAACGGCCAGGTCGAACGTGCAAATGGTCTTATCATGAGCGGCATCAAACCCAGATTAGTGCGGTCCCTTAAGGAATCTAATACGCACTGGGTAGAGGAGCTCGACTTCGTACTCTGGGGGCTGCGGACCACGCCGAATCGCACCACCGGATACACACCATTCTTCATGGTGTACGGCGCAGAGGAAGTTTTGCCCTGTGACATAATTCATGACTCACCTCGAGTGCACATGTACGAAGAAAGAGAAGCCAAGCTCGATCGGCAGGACAGTTTGGACGCCTTGGAGGAAGAGCATGACGTGGCAAAATCCCATTCTGCATTCTATCAACAGCAGGCTCGAAGATACCAAAGCAGAGAAGTACGGGCCAAAAACTACAACGTTGGCGAATTAGTTCTACACCTGCCGGACAAGAAAAAGGACAAACTCAAGCCCAAGTGGGAAGGTCCCTTCATAATTAACCAAGTCCTGACTGGTGGAGCGTACCGCCTGCGAGATGCATCGGATAACTGACTCGAGCCGAATCCATGGGACGCAACCCGTATCCAAAGATTCTATGCCTAATGCCGGACTCTGTGTTCGTCTCCTTCCTCTGCCCATTTTTTATATACTTTCTATCTTACATTTCTCTCCTTCTCCTCTCTCTCTCTCTCTCTTATAGCCTTTAAAGGCTCATAAAGTGACGCGCTATCCGCGCTCATTAAACCTAGGGGCTTCTTTAAACAGAATCTTATTTATACGGGCTTCATGCCCAACACATGTGTCACACTTCCGCATGTACCTTTTATTCACCAGTATATGCATCGATATGACTTAAGTTTTGGCCAAGCTGGGTTACCTGGCTCCTGTGCTTACCCCTACGTTCCCGATTGTTCGGCTAGGTGGTAAAGGGAGCACCTCTGCGATTGTTACTGCCGGGTCAGCCGGATGTGTACCTCAGACTGGGTGAAGCCGAAAGCTAGCGTTCTAAAGGGAATATTCGGTCGGTTAACTAAAGATGATCTTTTTTTCCACTTATTTATCTATACGCCCCAGATGTTTTCCTGCGTCTCTTTTCATAGAATGGACATGCACTTTAGGGCATGCCTCCCAGGGAAAGGAACCCCTAACATAACTATTCTCCCTGGAAGATGTTTCTTACTAACCATGTAATATAACATAACTAGTTGGGCAGTTGTCTGTTCAAGCACTAATGACCCCTACGCCTGGTCTCCATGCATACCCCGATTCTTATATAACCGCGAGGGTATTCGGACACACTCCGGACCGTCAGGTCCCGAGGTTGAAGCGAAATGGTCGGCCATGACAAACGATCTACAATCCGGCTAGAAGGCATTACACATGTCAATTAAAATTACATAGTCAATCTGACTGATTGTATTCCTCTTCAATACCATCTAACAGGCTGTCTAGCTTACAGTCCTGTTGGGAATACTTTGCGGCCAATTCTACTTGGCCGTATACTAAGCTCACATGGATCTCCTTCCCATCGGGCCCCACGGGTCCGACCTCGGCCATGTGGTTTGGGTCAGCCTTCGTGTACCGCGTCTTCACCATGGCCCAGGCCTCCCTGGCGCCTTGACGGCAGGCCAACATCTTCCACAATCGGAAGCACCGCCGTGCTCCCTTCAGCTTCTCTACAAGCTCTCCAAGGCCTTCGGGCATGGAGACGGATGGCCACAAGGCCTGGCGACGCCTTGCATCACCTGCCGAACTCGCTCGTGCAGTTGTGAGAGCTCGGGAAGAAGGTCACCCGTAGAACCGGGCATTTCCTCTGCAGGATGACCTGTTAGCATACCTACAGACATCACTTTGTTAGTCGACTTCCTCGCCGAACTCTTTTTTCAAAGTTCGTTTAACCACTTACTAAATATGTCGCGTCGAAGCCGCTGATTCTCCTTAACGGAGTCCAACAGCTGGGCACGAACATCCTTCAGTTCAATGCCCAGCTTGGTGTTGGCATCTTGGAGATCGTTCTTCTCCCGCTTCACCTTTGTCAGCACACTCTTACCAGCCTTCAGCTGGCGTAGGAGTTGTTGCTTTTTTAGATTTAATCCAGCGCCATCTGCAATTTCATTTGTCAGATTTGCACCCACACCGCACTTCACAAAATACTTATCTTTCAAAGCGTATATTACCAGAGGGGGTCTCCTTGGGCTCCCCTGCCGCGGCTAGTGCGGCCTCAAGTTGGGATTTGCACTCTTCCAGCTCCTGGGACAGTAGGGTATTCTTTTCTGTAAGAACCTGCATAACAAATGATCCTTAAATCAGTTATTCTAACTGTTTCAAGTCTCGGGGGCTACCGGTATATATATAATTACCAAAATTTTCTTACCCGTATGTCTTTTACATACCGCTCCGTGGCTCTGGCTAGACCATTTTGAGCGGCACAGAGGTACGCATCTCCCGAATTGAAGGCATCCAATGCCTCTTGGGAGAAACAAGCGTCGTGAAGAACTGTCCGGCAACGCCTGTGGTTCATGGTACTCTTCACCTCAGAATTGGTGGCAGACAGCCTGTCTGCATCCTTTGTCGGAGGAGCGTCCGGTGCGCGCCTTGTGTTCGCCTCCGCTTCCGGACCAGGCTTTGGAGCCTGGCTGGTAGAGGCGCGATTGGCAACCTCTCCGGATATAGTCCGGCGAGGTCTCTTCGTCCTAAAGAGAGCACGAGCGTTAATATGCCTTGAAGGAATAACACCTGGGAATAAGATGGCGCGCTATACCTTTGCGCCGGCGTCTCAGTCCGGACCACACTTCTTTTCAGCCCGCGGGGCCTTGCCGCCCCTCGTTGGCTAGTCGCCGCAAGCTCGGCCTCCCGTCTCAAGGACCTCCCCTGCAAAACACGGTTGTCATACGGCAATCGAAAACACGCGAGGATAGATCCCTTTTCAAAGTGCTGGGACTTCGGTCTCAGTTACCTGTGAGGCTGGGAGTAGCCCTGGGTAATCGGCCGTAATGGCCACCAAGGCATTGTCCTTGCTCAATTGATGAAACACTCCATCAATCAGCTCCACAGATAAGTCCGGATCCTCTTGAGAGGCCGGGTCGAGGGACCATCCCAGATCCTCGGGTTGTGGAGGAGGGCTGTTTATTTCTTTAACAGCCTGGCGCAGTTCCTGCATCGATGTCGTTAGACTGAATATTTAACGATGGGAATATAAAATGGATGGGCAAGTAGAAGTGTCCACTTACCCAACTTGGGGGATTGTACATAGAAAATCCACCCTATGGGTTGATGCGGAGAAATTCCTCCTCTTCTCCCTTGTACAAAGCGGACAAGATTTTTATTAGAGCGGCAGCCGAATCCGGCCCCTTACAGCCGTGGCGAGTGGCGTCGTCCTCCCCGTTGAAGTCCCACATGGGGTGGCCTCTATACTGCAGCGGCTGCACCCCTCGCATGATGCATGCGGCCATGACCCCATCATGGTCAGTCCAGAATGAGCTAACAATCTTATCCGTCCCATCAGGTAAAGAACATCCTTGCCGCTTTCCCTCTGAGGGCTCCATGGACGCCAGCTTAGGCACTTCTTTAGGGGAGCACTGTCGAACTCAGGGAGCCCGGGCAGCGGGACATCCTCTATATAAAACCATTCCGAAGGCCAGTCCTCGGACGCCTTCTTTGGGGTTCCGGATAGATATCCAGTCCCGGCGATGCGCCACACTTTGGCTCCGCCGACTTGATATATTGACCCCTTCTGAGAACGGGGCACAAGGCAGAATAGCCTTTTCCACAGCGTGAAATGAGCCTCGCAGCTCGCAATGGGCTACGAAGCCCGCGATATGCAATATGGAGGCAGGCGTGAGGTTGTGCAGCTGGAGGCCATAGAACTCCAGGAGCCCCTGGAGAAACGGATGAATTGGAAATCCGAGCCCTCTTATTAAGTAAGGGACAAGGCATACCCGCTCTCCTTTGGAGGGATTGGGGGCGCTCTCCTCTTGCTCTCCGCCATTATAGGTGGCAAGTCCGGCTCGAACCAGGACCATATAGGCCGGGGGGGAGAAATCCCTTGGTCTGGAGCGTCACTAGCTCGCTGTGCAGGATGGAGCATCTATCCCAATCTCTAGGCTGAGGGCTGGAAGGGCGAGAGGAGGAGATGTGGTGGCCGGCCATGATAGAATGGACCTCTGTCGGATACGCTTTGATGAATACTCGCGAACGGGAGAAGGTGTGGTTTGGATCTAAATCCTTGTCCCCTTAAATAGGCGGCTCATTCACGTGGCTAGGGGTGTAAATGTAAAAACACCCTGACTTTTCGTATTCGTTTGACACGTGGAAGACGGCCATTATTGGGCGTAGAAGCCAAGGAGCGCTACATTTACAAGAAACCGGACATTATTCAACAGGTACACGGAATTTGGAGGAGAACCCGCCTTGCAATGCCGAAGACAATTTGCACGGCGGACTCGTCGTCATTGAAGCCTGGTTCGGGGGCTACTGAGGGAGTCCTGGATTAGGGGGTGTCCGGATAGCCAGACTATACCTTCGGCCGGACTCCTGGACTATGAAGATACAAGATTGAAGACTTCGTCCCGTGTCCGGAAGGGACTTTCCTTGTCGTGGAAGGCAAGCTTGGCAGTACGGATATGTAGATCTCCTACCATTCTAACCGACTCTATGTAACCCTAGCCCTCTCCGTGGTCTATATAAACCGGAGGGTTTTAGTCCGCAGGGACAACAATCATACCAATGGCTAGCTTCTAGGGTTTAGCCTCTCTGATCTCGTGGTAGATCTACTCTTGTACTACCCATATCATCAATATTAATCAAGCAGGACATAGGGTTTTACCTCCATCGAGAGGGCCCGAACCTGGGTAAAAACATCGTGCCCCTTGTCTCCTGTTACCATCCGGCTAGACGCACAGTTCGGGACCCCCTACCCGAGATCCGCCGGTTTTGACACCGACACCTGGAGTGAGGTTTTCTTCAAGAAAGGGAAGAAAGGGCTTGAACGAGCGTTCCAGTGAAATGATGGTTGCTTCGTCCAGTCCAACTTGGAGGCCACCTTACCACTGCTGGTAAAGTGTGGGTTTTGTGATATGACGGGTCATGACGGCCACACCGGGGTTACAGGTGAGTCTCGACTGTATCACCTCGCTATGATTTGGTGGATGGCACGCGGGCCCGGATGCTTTGAAATGTCCCGCATGTAGATAGAGCGGCTAGTCATATAGGAGTGCTCAATATTGTGCACCGCAACCAAGGCGGAGAGGAAAACGAGAGAACTACGTACTTAATGCATGAGTTTAATTAGGGTAGTTTTGTAAAGTACGAGATACATTCCTCCAATCGCAAAATGCCTTGGTTCATGAGATTTGAGATTTGATCCCTATAAACCGGAAGGGGGGGAGTACTACACACGATGTAGTCTAGTCACTTGTTAAAATCTCTAGAAAGGCAAATACTCCTTTCCGGTTTACAGGGCTATACTACTCCCTCCGTCTAGGTGTGTAAGTCATCTTACGAAAAACAAATAGTCCCAAAACACTTAGGCGCGGTGCATTAACTTCTACCTTGTTTCTTGTTTCTTGACATATCAACCAATAAGAGATGAGAGGTGTGCATGCTTTTAATGAATTGCAATAGCTAGTTCATTGCATGCAATGCTATTAATTAGCAAATAAACATTGGTGACCCCAGGAGGAAACGGTGCTAAGCGCGTGGACCTATGCAGAATGAGTATCAACCAATGGATAATGGAGTTTAATTGTTAAACAATAGCAATTTTGTCTCATGCAAGAGCCCGGCTAGTACTCCAAGGAACTGCACCACGCGATCGTTCGCAACTGCCACGTTCGGGTTGCGCTTGGCTCTTCGCCTCTTCGAGAAGACAGACAATAATGATTACTCCTACTTCTACAGTATCGAATCCACTAATGCATGTCCGTCCACCTCGTGCAGGAGGGATAGAGAAAGCTTCAACTTACTGCTCTTGCCTTTGCGTCCATGACAGGTGGGCCCAACAGGTGGTTGGCCCTCCTGTCATGCAGCCAAAGGCGGGTGCAGTTAAGGCACCGGAGCTCAGGCCGCGAGGGAGAGGGTGTTGTAGTAATCAAATTTCTCGGTCTTGTACAAGTTGACGAAGATAGGGGTTGCTTGCTTGCTAGGGTTGCTCACTACGTATATATAGGCCGGAGCCTCCGCGCTTGCTTGCTAGGGTTGCTCTATTCACACACTCTCATCATCTCCAGATTTAAACAAGATAGGCGTAGTAACACGGTCTTTCTCCCTTCAAAAAACACTGGCTTTCTATCCTCACCGTTGCTTACAGATCCGGACGTATCCCCCTCCGCCGGTGAAGGGGAGGAGGGGCAGCGTTTAGGCCGTCGTCGACAGCGAGGGAGGAGACCCACTGCCGGCCGCACCATTATCTCTGGTCGAGCGCCAGCGCGGGAGATCCGGCCTCCCGCCGCCCAACTATCCACATCCTGACGACCTTCAGGTATATCTTCATTCGAAACCGCCTTAGCTCTACTTCCCCAGCTCGCTACGTCGCTGCACATGCATCATTTTCTACCTCTCAGCCCCTCTCGAGCGGATGGTCCAACGTCACATATTTTTTTCTTCTATTGTTAGAGGTAAAGCTACTTCATGGAGTCGAATCTTGTACTCCCTCCGTCCGAAAATACTTGTCATTGAAATGGATGTATCTAGATGTATTTTAGTTCTAAACACATCCATTTTGATGACAAGTAATTCCGGATGGAGGGAGTACTTGGTTCAAACAAGAAATAAAGTGGGGGTGGGGGAATTTAGTATGTACATCGGACTTGGTACAAACAGGAAGGAAAGGGGGTGAAAGTAGTACAGACTGGTCATCCAACTGGTCTCTTGGTCGAAAAGGGAAATATAGGGGTAACGCTGTACACAGTGGTATGACCAGGACTAGATTTGCTATCCACACATAGGAGTAGGTGGCTAGAGTGAACAAAAATGGGACCAACCCAGATATGTTTCTTGGATGTTTGTTTCTCGGGGCAACAAACTATGAATCACCACTTTATGCCCCTGTTTACGTACATGGTGCTGGACTGCTGGTGCACCCACTGTTATAAGCCATGACAAGTTTAGCCAAATGTTTTTGCCTGTAATTGTTTGAGACTCTGACTGTTTCCTCTGTGCCTTTTTGTGCAAACAGGGATATCCAATTCACCTGGTTGCTGTTGTGACCTTTTGGTGCACTGCACAAAACTCTTCTTAAAAGAAGTGACTTTTGTGTTGTTTAACTGGAATGTCAGAATGGAACAGTTGGTTCATTTTGGTGGAACTGCACAAAGGGAGATCTGTGTTCCAATCCTCATCATCCATATTGGCGCCATAACCTTCCTTTAGGTAAGAATGATATTTAATGCATGTGTTCATCTCTATTTTCTGACTGCCATGAGAAAATAATGTTGTTTTTTACTAGTACACTTGTACTCCCTCACTGACAAAACCAATTCTGAATTAGAAGGCCAATCATGTACTTGGTTTCACCAACTGGTGAGGAGAAAGAGAAACAGAGCATGAAGAGGAAGAAGAAGAATAAACAGTGCCAAGGCGATCTTGCTGAAGCCAGAGGCCTCAGTCGAGGCCATTCAAGGGCTCCGGCAACGACTACCTTACATGTGAGACGATCCTCCAGGGAGCCCTTCCACTTCTGCTGTCTCACTTAATTAATTAGGAGTACTTAAGTACCACTAATTTATTACTGCCTAATTTTCCTGTTGGAGTTAAACAAATCTTTAGTAGGACCCTATGCTGAATCATGTACGTGTGTATGTTTGTCTATGGAGGTGAATCATGTGGTGGAGCAGGGAGGGAATATTATTAGTGTCATGACATAATAGTGCTATTGTTTTGCATGTCAATTTATTGCCATTGGTTCAATGAGGCAATGTTTTGCGTATTGTCCATCATGAATTTGATGCTACTGGTTGAGTAATATGCTAATGTCTTCCTATCCTTTCTCACTAAGCTAATGAAGGTTTCACCTTGTTCCTACTTGTGCAAACAGGGATCATGTTGTGCCAATCATACATTAAATGGAACTACACAAGACAATACAATGAACTGTATCCCAGCCAGTGCTTTAACTCTGCTGGAAGTTCTTGATAATCTTTCGATATAATCTCAGCACTGGTAAACAAGAGTGATTTCAACCATACATTTGAAGTGCACAAAAATATATACTATTGTGTGATTCCAGTGAGTGCTTTATCATCTCTTATGGGACTACATGAATAAGCTTTTTTCTCAGGTTGGTACGGGCCTAAGGCCTTCATCCATATTAGTTTGTTGTCATCTCTATTTGTATCGTGCTACTGTCATGAGAAACTCCTTTATCTTTGCACGTTAAAGTTTTGCAACCTATGATAAATGGCAATGCTTTGAGTGTTGAGTTGAGCTAATTGGCACTGATTAAATAAACTAATACCTCTCTTTAAGCAAGACTACTATGTTGCTAACTTTACCCATTAAGATAATGAGGGTGCTTCTATTTGTTAGTGTATGTTTCATAAACTAGTCCCACTATTACAGTAATCTCACTCTCTCAATATATGTGCCAACAGGGATGCTCGATTTTGGTGGAACTGCACAAAAACTTTGGGTGCTTCATTGCCTCGACAGCTTCCGTCCTTTCCTGTCAGTCGCTAAACTCCGCATGCTTTCTTCCTTTGCTGTCAGTCGCTTGGCTTATCTCGGCTTCCAGTCAAAGGAAATAGTAATTGATATGCTACCTCACACAGGTTGGTACTGGTCTTTATCCTGATTATTGTGCCTGTCATATGTATTGGTAATTTGGTATTGTGCTACTGTTTGCCGATTTCATAAAGGAGTAATTTGGAGCCTGAACTCGCAGGCAAATCATTACATCGGGTGATTTCAGTAGAACTGCACAAAATGATCAGATGGACAGGTACTTATGCTGCTGCTATGTACTCCAAAGTTCACTCAGACAAGCATCGATGTTGACAAGAAGTGCCTATATTCATTCGAGTATCAACCGGCGTCAACCAATTGTCAAACTCCAAGTGTTAGGAGAGTGAACGCCAAAAATATTGCTTGGTGCATAGCCCAGAAAAACGCAGTCCAGTCTTTGGTCCCAACTTGTGCCTTTTGGTTATCGGCACATATGGTAGCGAACTATATGGCATGGAGTCTAAAGATTCCAGACAAGTTGGTTGACGCGTATATTCATCTGGCACTTAATCAGTCTGCACGCCAAGGATGCTCCATTTCAGTTGAACTGCACAAAAAATTTGGGTGGTTCATTTTCTCAACCGCCTCCTTTCTCGTCTTCAATGTAGAATTTTGGCGAGATACAGGACCAAGATGACCCAGTAAACTGGTTGGATGAAAGTAGTGGCCAAGTTGCTCAAACCTCCCTGGGCACGAGGCCACTATTTGAGGATAAACCTACAAGCAAAGTTCAGATTGTCTGTGCTGCCTCTTATGTACTCGAAAGTTTACTCGTACAAGAACTAATTTTAGCAAGAAGTACCTCCGATTGAACACCATTTACCAGTCTGTACCCTAGGTAATTAAAGTTCGTCCATGGATCATATTGGCTGTGATCTCAATCATTTGGATGCATAAACATACTGAACATGCGTATATCTGAATCTTTTTGTAAATTATGTATGAATATTGTCGTGTGATCTATCAATCATTTGGATGCATAGATATGCTGAGCTTGTGTATATATGAATCTTTTGAGTTGTTGATTGTGAATGTTGGCTATGGATATGAACGTGTCCTGTGAACCTGAGTTTGATATGAATGTTTACCTTTTCTGTTGTATTTGTGTGTGAACTTGTTAGTATGCCTACTGTGGGGTATAAAACGCAGGTCTCTTATAAAAGTAATGTCGTGTCCAATTTATGTTTTCCCTTCTAACCACCGCGGCTGTGCTGCCGCGCACCCGAACCAGTGAAGTTTCCCACTCCTCTCCATCTGCGACTCCACTGCAGCTTAATAAATAGTAACGTCTTCGGTTTTAGCCCGGTTTTCCGTAGATTAACCAGGCAATTCTCTTCTTCTTAATTAATCGACGAGGCAATTCTTTTGCCTCCGTTTCGAAAAAAAATAGTAACGTCTAACTGAGCCAGTTAGTTAGATGCGTACACTTGGTGTAGTAGGATCTTTATTTAGTTTGATGCATACACTTGTTCTTTTTTGGTAGCCCTTTTGTAATGATGGCTGATGTTTGGTTTGGAAGAGAGAGCTGCGTCTTCACTCTTCTGGCCTGCTTACTGCTTCTGTTGCACCCCCAGCCCTGGTTGCTGCTGCTGCTGTTTTCAATGTACAATCAGTAGTATATTTCGTCTGTTGGTTGAATAAATGTGTTGTTAGAACGACAAACACAATGTTTTGGAAGTCGTTGCACGGTTCGATCCTTTAGTGCCCCGTACCGTACGTAGCGCATACTATTTATCGTACGGAACACATTTTTTTTGAAACTCGGAACACATTTTCCACTTGTTGATAACATGCAGCCCACTGATGAAGGCCCAATAGAGAAGCCCATAATTAACTGGAAGGGAGGCTCTCACATGAATCCGGCCCAGGTACATGCTCATGGTCCCCTAAACATAAATAAGTAAATAAATAAATAAAGCTAAATGCTCATGCACCAGTTCTTTGGGAAAATAGGTAGCCCAGTATTTCTTTTTGAAGAATACCCAAGCTAGGCCTATTTGTTTTCTCCGAATTACTGGGCTGCAAATCTTTCAAGACGAGGAGGGATGCATTCCGGCCTGGCTTAAGAGTATGGTCAATGTCTGTTAAAAGTAATATCAAAAGGGGTTGAAAATTCCAAAAAAATTATAGCAAATGGGATATAAGTTTCTTTTTTTGTTTTTGTTCTTCACTGATATCTTATACGTATTTCATTGGATTTAACATGACATAGTACTAATTTATTTTTAAATTTGTTTTAGTATGGCTATTAATTTTTGGATTAAGAATATTTCGTTCCCCAGCAAAAATTTGCGAATTTTCAAAATTTCCCACATATTTAGTTAATTTTTTGACCCTGGTACTGACCAGAAAATGGCCAGCAATTCTAAAAATGGAAAACGGGCTGCAATAAATTCCATATGAATTAGAAAATGAGTAAAAATTATAAAAATAATAGCAAATGGGTTGTACACGCCATAGAGTTCGAGGCTGACTTGTTTACGCAAGGCTTTGTCAGTGAACACACGATTCTAGCAGCAGTTAGTGTTGGATGTCCATCCAACGGCCGACGTGCTTCTTCAATCTCTGATCTTCCTGCTCCAGCCGCCTAAACTAGCGCCGGCGGGACTGCCTGCTCCCTCCTCTTGTGGCCCGCTGTGATGCCGCGCAGGCTTCCCCGGCCCACCCTACTCCCTCCGCTGGCCTGGCCGCACGCAATCAACTGCCTCCTTATTACGCGAAAAAAAATGATTCCTCCCACTGACATCTGGGGCGCACCGGTTGGGAGGCTGACCTATGGGCCTACTAAGTTGACGCGTAGGTAGGGCTTGTCAACTTAGTCAACAAACGATTCTAGCAGCAGTAACCGTTGGATTTGAATCGAACGGTCCTGCTGCTTCTTCAATCACTGCTCTTCTTGCACCAGCCGCCGAAACAAGCGCCGGGGAGACCGCCTGCTCCTACCTCCAGTGGCCGGCTGTGCTGCCGATGAGGCCTCATCGCCCCCTACTACTCCCACCGCTAGCCAGGCCCTACGGCGATGACAGCCTCACACCGCAGCCGAACCAGTGAACCCTCGTACTCCTCTCCGCATGGGCATCCACTGCCGCGTCTTCCCCGGCTCCGCGTCGTCCCCTTCCTAGGTCTCATCGTCGTCCACCGCCTTGGTGCTCTCGGCGGGGCGTGGTCAACGTGGTCAATGACATTCCATCAGAAGAGTAGTGTACATGGAGAGGCTGGCAGCTGGGTCCACGGCCACAGCCCAGTTTTTTGTGATTTTCCAAGTAAGTTGCTTTGTCAGGCCTGTTGGGCTGCAAATCTTTCAAGACGAGGAGAGCTTTCATTCGGCTAGCCGAGAAAATGGCCCATCAGTAATGAGAACTGGGCTGCACATTTTTAAAACACATCAAACCGGCAATTAGTTTCAAATATCTTTTCTTCATTTCAAGATTTGAAATTACATTAATTTTTATGCATGGAGAATTTGTTGGATTTTATATTGATATACATCTATTTTTAAAATCAGTTTGAATGTGAGTCGAAATTTAGGGATTAAAAATAGTTCAGACCGCACCGAAATATGCAAAATTTCGTATAATTTTTTAACCGTGGCCACAATATGGGTTGTAATGCTAACAAAAAGAACATGGGCTCCAAAAAAACCCTAATAATTAGCAAATGGGATGTAAATTATTAGAAATAATGGTAGATGGGATGTATGCTGTTTTCCCAAGATTTGAGGCTTTCCTAAAAAAAGGTTGACGCACAAGCAGTGACTGTTGGATGGCCATCCAACGGCCGTCGTGCTTCTTCAATCTCTGCTCTTCCTGCTCCAGCCGCTCAAACAGGCGCCGGCGGGATTGCCTGCTCCCTCCTCCCTACGGCCGGCTCTGCTGCTGCGCAGGCCTCACCGCCCCACCGTACTCCCATCGCTGTCCTAGCCATCCCTCTACTCACCCACACTTGCTGTTATTCTCCGGCGACGGCAGACGAACCAGTAAACCCTCATACAGTAGTACTCCCCTCCGCATGGGAAGCAACTGCCGAGACTTCCCTGCCTCCGTGTCGTTCAGTTCCTAGGCCTCGCCGTCGTCCACCGTCCTGGTGCTCTCGGTGCGGCCTGGTCAACGTGGTCAACGATCGACATGCATCTGAAGTGGACTTTACGTGGAGAGGCTGACAGCTGGGTCCACGGCCGCATGCAAGGAAATGCCTCCTTATAACGCGCAAAATAATGATTCCTCCACCTGACATCAGGGACCCACTGAAAGGGCCTCTGTATTTCATGAAAAAACGTTACAGCCGCTAATAGCTCGGACCCACCAGCTATATCTTCGCACGCAAGGAAGTGCCTTCTTATTATGCACAAAAAAAACAATACTCCCCCTGTTAGATGGGACCCAGTATAGTGGCAGGCTGACTTTTGGGCCTACTAAGTTGACGGGGACGGAGGGCTTGTCAACTTAGTCAATATGCACGATTCTAGCTCCAGTGACCGTACGATGCCAATCCAACGGCCGTAGTGCTTCTTCAACCTCTGGTCTTCTTGCTCCAGCCGCCCAAACCAGCGCCGGTCGTCCCTCGTGCTCCTGCCTCCCGTGGCCGGCTGCGATGCGGCGGAGGCCTCACCGCCCCTACTACTCCCACCGCTAGCCAGGCCATCCCTCTACTCACCCACACCCCCTGTTATTCTGCGGCGCCGTAGCCTCACACCGCAGCGAACCAGTGAACCCCCGTACTCCTCTACGCGTGGGCATCCACTTCCGCGTCTTCCCCGGCTCCGCGTCGTCCCCTTCCTAGGCCTCGCCGTCGTCCACCGCCCTGCTGCTCTCGGCGCGGCGTGGTCAACGTGGTCAAGGAACGGCCTCCATCGGACGTGGACTGTATGTGGAGAGGCTGACAGCTGGGTCCACAGCCGCAGCAAGGAAGTGCCTCCTTATTACGTGCAAAATAATTATTCCTCCCCCTAACAGCGGGACCCACCGGACGGGCCACCGTATTTCGCGAAAAAAACGTTTCCCCTGACTGTTGGGACCCACCAGCTAAATCTTCGCATGTAAGGAAGTGCGTCCGGGCAAAAAAAAAACGATTCGCCCCCTGACTGCTGGGACCCACCAGCTACATCTTCGCAGGCAAGGAAGTGCCTGACAGTCGGGACCCACCTAGTCGAAGCGTACGTAGCATTGTCATTCTGGTCGCGAACGTGTACGTACATACTGGTGGATGTAGAGGCGCACACGTGTCGTAGTAGAGGCGCGCACGTATCATAGTAGAGGCGCACGCGTAGCATTTACACGTACGTATAGCGGCCAGGGTGCAAGAAATAAAATACAGCCACGTATGTGTACATACGGGCGGGGTCTCGATCGCCTACTCGCGCATACGTACGGCCATGGCTCGTGTACATGGCTGGGTCGGAACAAAGAAACAGCATCGTCGTCGTGTTCATGGGGAAGCAACGGAATGCGTTGTGTTCATGGGGAGGCAACGGAATGCGTCGTGTTCATCGGGAGGGCTTGGACAGAACAGGCGATGGAAACGAGGCCTGGCGTACCGCAAAATGGAGGAAACGTCCTTGTGTTCGACCGGCCACGTTTGAAACGGGATCCTGTTCATCAGGAGGGGTCTCGCGTACCGCAAAACGGAGGAAACGGACCTCCTACGGTCTAAACAGGGGTCCTGTTCATTGGGAGGGGTGTGGCGTACCGCAAAACGGAGGAAACAGACTTGTGTTGGAGCGCTACAGTCGAAACGGGGGTCCTGTTCATCGGGAGGGGTGTGGCGTACCGCAAAATGGGACTCCACGGGATACTGTTCATCTCCACCGTCGACCTCCTCCAACCTCCACAGGCTCCTCTTCATCCAGCCTCCACGGGCTCCTCTTCATCCAGCCTCCACCGCACGCTACTCCACCGGCTACTGTTCATCCACCCCTCCACTGTCTACTGTTCATCCAGCCCTCCACACCACGGGGTACTGTCAACCACCCCTCCACGGGCACCCCTCCACCGTCTACTGTTCATCCAGCCCTCCACACCACGGGGTCCTGTTCAACCACCCCTCCATCGTCTACTATTCATCCAGCCCTCCACACCACGGGGTCCTATTCATCCACCCCTCCACGGGGACCCCTCCACCGTCTACTGTTCATCCAGCCCTCCACCACACCACGGGGTCCTGTTCATCCAGAGGCAACGCCATCACTCACTGTTCATCCAAACCCCCCCTGCAACGCTCACTGTTCATCCCATCAATCGGCTTCAGTTAGCAGCAGTAGCGAAGGAATCGCTCGATCGGGTTCAGTTAACAGCCATCGATCGATCGCTCGGGTTCAGTAACGCGTAGCCTGTAGTGCAATCGCTCGGGTTCCGTTAGAGCCCAACGCCTCGCTCGGGTTCAGTTAGAGCCAACGCCTCGCACACACGCACGTACGTGTACGAGAGAAACGTGCATCGCTCGGCCCCCGACCTCCCACCGTAACCAGGAACTCCTCGTAATTTTCCTTCCCCTGCTTCTACCACGGTTTTTTTCCGTCATGGACGGCCCAAAGAATGTCATGCAGCTGTGTCTCCGGCCCGCCCAGGACGAAAAGCCCATTTTCTATCATGATTTTTTGTCATAGAAGTAGGATCCCACCACATCTATGATGATACCGGGTTTTGTCACAATTATTGTCATAGAAGTGTCATATGTATGACAGAAAAAACTTTCTTTCGGCCCAAAATGTCACGGATGTGTCTTTTTTTTGTGGTGGCTATCTCTACTGCTTCACTATTGACCGCTCCGCCTTTGGTATCAACTCTTCCAGCTTCGGGACATGTTGGGCCAATCTCAAGTGCTGATCCCTCCGACTGCATCGTCAACTGATGACCCACAAGTATATGGGATCTATCATAGTCCTTCCGATAAGTAAGAGTGTCGAACCCAATGAGGAGCAAAAGGAAATGATAAGTGGTTTCCAGCAAGGTATTCTATGCAAGTACTGAAATAAGTGGTAACAGATAGTTTTGTGATAAGATAATTTGTAACGAGCAACAAGTAACAAAAGTAAATAAGGTGCAGCAAGGTGGCCCAATCCTTTTTGTAGAAAGGACAAGCCTGGAAAAACTCTTATATGATGTAAAGTGCTCCCGAGGACACATGGGAATATCATCAAGCTAGTTTTCATCACGCTCATATAATTCGCATTCGGTACTTTGATAATTTGGTATGTGGGTGGACCGGTGCTTGAGTGTTGCCCTTACTTGGACAAGCATCCCACTTATGATTAACCTCTATTGCAAGCATCCGCAACTACAACAAAAGTATTAAGGTAAACCTAACCATAGCATGAAACATATGGATCCAAATCAGCCCCTTACGAAGCAACACGTAAACTAGAGTTTAAGCTTCTGTCACTCTAGCAACCCATCATCTACTTATTACTTCCCAATGCCTTCCTCTAGGCCCAAATAATGGTGTAGTGTCATGTAGTCGACGTTCACATAACACCACTAGAGGAGAGACAACATACATCTCATCAAAGTATCGAACGAATACCAAATTCACATGACTACTAATAGCAAGACTTCTCCCATGTCCTCAGGAACAAAGGTAACTACTCACAAAGCATAAACATGTTCATAATCAGAGGGATATTAATATGCATATAGGATCTGAACATATGATCTTCCACCAATTAAATCAACTAGCATCAACTACAAGGAGTAATTAACACTACTAGCAACCTACTAGCACCAATCCCGGACTTGGAGACAAGAATTGAATACAAGAGATGAACTAGGGTTTTGAGATGAGATGGTGCTGATGAAGCTGTTGATGGAGATTGCCCTCTCCCGATGAGACGAGCGTTGGTGATGATGATGGCGACGATTTCCCCCTCCGGCAGGGAAGTTTCCCCGGCAGAACAGCTCCGCGAGAGCCCTAGATTGGTTCTACCAAGGTTCCGACTCGTGGCGGCGGAGTTTCGTCCGAGAAGATGGCTTATGATTTTTTTCCCATCGAAAGAGTCCGTATAGCAGAAGATGGCCACCGGAGGGCCACCAGGGGGGCCATGAGGTAGGGGCGCTCCCCCCACCCTCGTGGGGAGGGTGTGGCCCCCTGGTGAAGTTCTTGCGCTCAGTAATTTTTATATATTCGGAAAACATCATCCGTGAAGTTTCAAGACTTTTGGAGCTGTGCAGAATAGGTCTCTAATAGTTGCTCCTTTTCCAGCCCAGAATCCCAGCTGCCGGCATTCTCCCCCTTTATGTAAACCTTGTAAAATAAGAGAGAATAGGCAGAAGTATTGTGACATAATGTGTAATAACAATCCATAGTGCAATAAATATCGATATAAAAGCATGATGCAAAATGGACGTATCAACTCCCCCAAGCTTAGACCTCACTTCTCCTCAAGAGGAAAGCCAAAATCGAAAAATATGTCCACATGTTTAGAGATAGAGGTGTCGACAAAAATAAAATACAGACATGAGGGCATCATGATCATTCTTAGAACAACAACTCATATAATTCTTGTCATATGATTTCTTATGCTAGAGTAATAATTCAATCACAATATCAAGTATGAATCGTAAACTTCATTGAAAACTAACAAACTATAATCTCAGTCATTGAAGCAATTGCAATTTATCATAATATAGGAAAGAGTCAATGTATAAGAGCTTTTCAGCAAGTCCACATACTCAACTATCATATAGTCTTTCACAATTGCTGACACTCACGCAATACTTATGGGTATGGAGTTTTAATCGGACACAGAGAAAGATAGGGGCTTATAGTTTTGCCTCCCAACGTTTTACCTCAAGGGTAATGTCAGCAATAATAGTTCATGAAAACTCACATACAATTAGCCATATATACCAGGATCTTTCCAACATATTGTGCTTACCAAAGGATAAAATGTAAAAAGGAAGGGTGAAGATCACCATGACTCTTATGCAATGTAGGAGATAAAAGTAAAAGAAAGGCCCTACGGAAAGGGAAGCAGAGGTTGTCATGCGCTTTTATGGTTGGATGCACAAAATCCTAATGCGAAAGAACATCACTTTATATGTCCACTTGTGATATGAACCTTTATTATGCAGTTCGTTGCTTTTATTACTTCCATATCACACGATCGTATAAAGCTTATTTCTTCCACACCAATCAATCATACATATTTAGAGAGCAATTTTTATTGCTTGCACCGATGACAACTTACTTGATGGATCTTACTCAATCCATAGGTAGGTATGGTGGACTCTCATGGCAAAACTGGTTTAAGGGTATTTGGAAGCACAAGTAGTATCTCTACTTGGTGCAATGAATTTGTCTAGAATGAGGGGGAAAGGCAAGCTCAACATGTTGGAGGATCCAAGACAATATAATTTGTCTCAGATGTAAGAAAACATAACCCATTATGTTGTCTTCCTTGTCCAATGTCAACTCTTTAACATGTCATATTTTAATGAGTGCTCCCAATCATAAAAGATGTCCAAGATAGTATATTTATATGTGAAGACCTTTCTTTCTTTATTACTTCCTATTAATTGCAACGATGACCAAAACTATGTTTGTCAACCCTCAACAATTTTTATTCATCATACCTTTTCTATGTGAGCTCATTACTCTCCATAAGACTCAGATGATTTCTTTTTTTCTTTTTATTTCTTTCTCTTTTCTTTTATTCACTTAGGATCATAGCAAAATAATCAAGCCCTTGACTCAACACTAATCTTTATTATATAGCTCACGGACTCTATTACATAGAAGGATAATAAAGCAAAACTCGCAACTAGATCATACTAAGAACTTTTATTCTACTAGATCAAGATATTACCAAAAGGATCGAACTAAAAAAATGGTAAAGATAAAAGTGATGGTGATACGATACCGGGGCACTCCCCCCAAGCTTGGCAGTTGCCAAGTGGAGTGCCCATACCCATGTGATTGTGTCTCTCTTTTCGGGGATGGTGATGTGATGTTCTTGGCAATGATGCCCCTCAAGGTACGATTCTCCTCCTCAAGCTTGTTGACTTGCTGCTTGAGGTCCATTATTTCCTTTCGGAGTTTTCCTATAACAGCCAAAGCTCCCTGCACCCAAGGGTGCTGCATAGCTGCGGGAGAACCAGTGACACTCTTTTTCATATTCTCATTAAGAAAGAAATCTAACATTGCAAGGGATAACCGAGTTTGGAATAGCTGAGCTCTGCAGTTCTCCCATGGTGAATCCAGCTTGGAGGCGGGAAGTGACTTCTTGATCCTCTTCCATGGCATCTATCCTCTTCAAATCATCCTCCATCTCTTCCTCCATTGCTGGCCCAAAGGGGTCAACATGATCGTTTGTTGTTGATCCCGGTGCCGGATGAGACGCCCGGCTCTCCCCGACTGACTCTTGCGAAGACATCCTGCTCTAATCTGCAGCAGCAACATCTCGAACCAAAGACATGAGATTTTTGCGTGATACGGGAGTCAAAACCCCCGGGAGGTTATATAATGAATTTTTACCGACCAAAATACGCGTCTTGTCAGAAAACAGAGTCCGGAAAGCGCACGAGGTGCCCACAGGGTAGGGGGGCGCGCCCAGTAGGGTAGGGCACGCCCTCCACCCTCGTGGAGCCCTCGTGTCCTTCCCGGACTGCTGCTTATTTTTCTAATTTTCTAAATATTCCAAAACGGAGAAATATTGCCTTAAAAACAGTTTTGGAGTTGGTTTACTTACCGTACCACATACCTATTCCTTTTCGGAGTCTAAACCGTTCCGGAAAGTGTCCTTTATGTATTCCTCCGGGGTTACAGTTTCGATAACATTGGTTTCAACATTTATGGGATTACCTGAGATATAGTGTTTGATTCTTTGACCGTTAACCACCTTCGGATTGGTGCCTTCGAAGTTGTTCATTTTTATGGCACCGGAACGGTAGACCTCCTCGATAATGTAAGGACCTTCCCATTTAGAGAGAATTTTTCCTGCAAAAAATCTTAAACGACAGTTGTATAGCAATACATAATCACCTACATTAAACTCACGCTTTTGTATCCTTTTGTCATGCCATCTTTTAACTTTTTCTTTAAACAACTTGGCATTTTCGTAGGCTTGGGTTCTCCATTCATCAAGTGAGCTAATATCAAATAACCTCTTCTCACCGGCAAGTTGAAAATCATAAGTAAGTTCTTTAATATCCCAATAAGCCTTGTGTTCTAGTTTGAGAGGTAAGTGGCATGCTTTTCCATAGACCATTTTATACGGAGACATACCCATAGGATTTTTATATACAGTTCTATAGGCCCATAATGCATCATCAAGTTTCTTGGACCAATTCTTTCTAGACCTATTAAAAATCTTTTCCAAAATTAATTTGAGTTCTCTATTACTCAATCTACTTGACCACTATACTAAGGGTGATAAGGAGATGCAATTCTATGATTAACATCATATTTAGCAAGCATTTTACGGAAAGCACCATGAATAAAATGTGAACCACCATCAGTCATTAAATATCTAGGGACTCCAAATCTTGGAAAAATAACTTCTTTAAGCATTTTAATAGAAGTGTTATGATCAACACTACTAGTTGGAATAGCTTCTACCCACTTAGTAATGTAATCAACAGCAACTAAAATATGTGTATAACCATTAGAGGAAGGAAAATGTCCCATATAGTCAAATCCCCAAACATCAAATGGTTCAATAACAAGTGAATAATTCATAGTCATTTCTTGACGTCTACTAATATTACCAATTCTTTGACATTCATCACAAGATAAGACAAACTTACGGGCATCCTTGAAGAGAGTAGGCCAATAAAAACCAGATTGCAGTACCTTATGTGCAGTTCTATCTCTAGCACGGTGTCCTCCATAAGCTTCAGAGTGACACTTGCATAGGATCTGTTCCTGCTCATGCTCAGGTACACAACGTCTAATAACACCATCTACTCCTTTATAAAGATGTGGGTCATCCCAAAAGTAATGCCTCAAATCATAGAAGAACTTTTTCTTTTGCTGGTATGTGAAACTAGGTGGTATAAACTTAGCAACAATGTAATTAGCATAATCAGCATACCATGGAGCAGTATGAGAGCCATTTATGACATTTAATTGCTCATCAGGAAAACTATCATTAATAGGTAGTGGGTCATCAAGCACATTTTCTAACCTAGACAAGTTGTCTACAATGGGGTTCTCAGCTCCTTTTCTATCAACAATATGCAAATCAAATTCTTGTAGCAAGAGAACCCATCTAATAAGTCTAGGTTTAGCATCTTTCTTTTCCATAAGATATTTAATAGCAGCATGTTTAGTGTGAATAGTTACTTTAGAATCAACAATATAAGGTCTGAACTTATCACAAGAAAATACAACTGCTAAGAATCCTTTTTCAGTAGTAGCATAATTTCTTTGAGCATTGTCTAGAGTTTTACTAGCATATTGAATAACATTTAATTTCTTATCAACTCTTTGTCCTAGAACATCACCTACAGCATAATCACTAGCATCAGACATAATTTCAAAGGGTAAATTCCAATCAGGTGGCTGAACAATAGGTGCAGAGATCAATGCTTTCTTAAGTATTTCAAATGCTTCTACACAATCATTATAAAAAACAAATGGTATATCTTTTTGTAATAAATTAGTCAGAGGCCGAGAATTTTTTTGAGAAGTCCTTAATGAACCTCCTATAAAAACCGGCATGACCAAGGAAACTTCTTATACCTTTGATGTCCTTGGGACATGGCATCTTTTCAATAGCATCAACCTTGGCTTTATCAACTTCAATACCTCTTTCAAAAACTTTATGCCCCAAGACAATACCTTCATTAACCATAAAGTGGCACTTTTCCCAATTCAAGACAAGATTAGTTTCTTCACATCTCTGCAAAACTCGATCAAGGTTGCTTAAGCAATCATCAAAAGAAGATCCATAGACGGAAAAGTCATCCATGAAAACCTCACAAATTTTCTCACAAAAGTCAGAGAATATAGCCATCATGCATCTTTGAAAGGTAGCAGGTGCATTACATAAACCAAAAGGCATACGTCTATAAGCAAAAGTACCAAAAGGGCATGTAAAAGTAGTCTTTGATTGATCTTTGGCTGACACAGGTATTTGAGAGAAACCAGAATAACCATCTAGAAAGCAAAAATGTGTATGTTTGGACAATCTTTCTAGCATTTGATCGATAAAAGGTAAGGGGTAATGATCCTTTTTAGTACCTTATTTAATTTGCGGAAATCAATTACCATCCTATAGCCTGTAATAATTCTTTGAGGAATCAATTCATCTTTATCATTAGGAACAATAGTAATACCTCCCTTCTTAGGGACACAATGGACATGACTTACCCACCGACTATCAGCAACGACATAAATTATACCTGCCTCATGGAGCTTTAGTATCTCCTTTCTTACCACTTATTTCATTTTAGGATTCAGTCGGCGTTGATGATCACGAACTGGTTTAGCATCTTCTTCCAAATTAAGTTTATGTTGACATAGAGTGGGACTAATTCCCTTAAGATCATCAAGATTATACCCAATAGCAGCACGGTGCTTCTTCAGAATTTTTAATAATCTCTCTTCTTCATGTTCTGAAAGGTTAGCACTAATAATAACAGGGTATATCTTTTTCTCACCAAGATAAGCATATTTAAGAGTATCAGGTAACGGTTTAAGATCAAACATGGGATCACCCTTGGGTGGAGGGGGATCCCCTAGGATTTCAACAGGTAAATTGTTTTTCAGAATAGGTTCCCGTTTAAAGAATACTTCATCTAATTCCCTTCTTTCATTCATAAACATATCATTTTCATGGTCTAGCAAGTATTGTTCTAAAGGATCACTAGGAGGTACGGAAATAGAAGAAAGACCAATAATTTCATCCTTACTAGGCAATTCTTATTCACGGTGTTGTCTACTAAATTTAGAAAAATTAAATTCATGAGTCATATCATCTAAACCGATAGTAACAACATCTCTTTTGCAATCTATGGTAGCATTAACAGTATTTAAGAAGGGTCTACCAAATATAATGGGACAAAAGCTATCTTGTGGGGAACCAAGAACAAGAAAATCAGAAGGATATTTAGTTTTCCCACACAAGACTTCACATCTCTAACAATTCCCATTGGTGAAATAGTATCTCTATTGGCAAGTTTAATTGTGACATCAATATCTTCTAACTAAACAGGTGCAATATCATGCATAATTTCTTTGTATAAGGAATGAGGTATTGCACTAGCACTAGCACCCATATCACATAAGCCATGATAACAAAGATCTCCTATTTTAACAGAAATAACAGGCATGCCTACCACAGGTCTAGGTTTATCTATATCACGGGGTTTAGCAATTCTAGCAGTTTCATTATAGAAATAAATAACATGCCCATCTATATTATCAGACAAGAGATCTTTAACAATAGCAATATTAGGTTCAACTTTAACTTGCTCAGGAGGTGTATATGTTTTAATATTGCTTTTACGAACCACAGTTGAAGCTTTAGCATGATCCTTTATTCTAACAGGGAAAGGTGGTTTCTCAACATAAGAAGTAGGAACAATAGGATCATTATAAGTGATAGTCTTTTCTTCAACTTTAATAGGTGCAGCTACTTTTACTTCTATGGGAGGATGATATTTGAACCACTTCTCCTTGGGGAGATCAACATAAGCAACAAAAGATTCAGAGAAAGAAGCTACTATCTCAGAGTCAAGTCTTTATTTAGTGCTAAATTTACGAAAAATATCGGTATCCATAAAAGATTTAACACAATGAAAACTAGGTGTCATACCTGACTCCTTACCATTGTCGAGGTCCCAATCTTCAGAGTTGAGTTTAATTCTTTCCAATAAATCCCATTTGAATTTAATAGTCTTCATCATAAAAGAGCCAGCACAAGAAGTATCAAGCATGGTGCGATTGTTACCAGAAAGCCTAGCATAATTTTTTTGAACAATCATTTCTCTTGAGAGCTCATGATTGGGGCATGAATATAACATTGATTTAAGACTCCCCCAAGCTTGAGCAATGCTTTCTCCTTCGTGAGGCAAAAAATTGTATATGTAATTGCGATCACGATGAACAAGATGCATATGATAAAACTTCTGATGAAATTCCAATTTCAATCGTTTGTAATTCCAAGACCCCATATCATCACATTGCATATACCATGTCGATGCATCTCCCCTCAAAGATAAAGGGAATACCTTCTTCTTAACAACATATCTGGGTACACCTGCAAGCTTAAATAATCCACAAACTTGATCCACATATATCAGATGTTCATCAGGATGTTTTGTTCCATCTCCTAAAAAAGGATTAGCTAGAAGTTTTTCTAACATACCCGAAGGAACTTCAAAGCAAGTATTGTCATTTTCATTTTCATTTTCAGTAGGTTGAGGAACAACTCTTTGCTCTACTGGTCGGGGTGAAGATACCCCGAACAAGCCCCTCAGAGGATTACTTTCCATAGTAACAAGTGACAGTAAATTTCAGCACACTATATAAATTTTTCCTTACCAAATTCCACCTACCAAAGGCGCTTCACTCCCCGACAATGGCGCCAGAAAAGAGTCTTGATGACCCACAAGTATAGGGGATCTATCTTAGTCCTTTAGATAAGTAAGAGTGTCGAACCCAACGAGGAGCAGAAGGAAATGATAAGCGGTTTCCAGCAAGGTATTCTCTGCAAGTACTGAAATAAGTGGTAACAGATAGTTTTGTGATAAGATAATTTGTAACGAGCAACAAGTAACAAAAGTAAATAAGGTGCAGCAAGGTGGCCCAATCCTTTTTGTAGCAAAGGGCAAGCCTGGACAAACTCTTATATGATGTAAAGCGCTCCCGAGGACACATGGGAATATCGTCAAGCTAGTTTTCATCACGCTCATATGATTCGCGTTCGGTACATTGATAATTTGGTATGTGGGTGGACCGGTGCTTGGGTGCTGCCCTTACCTGGACAAGCATCCCACTTATGATTAACCTCTATTGCAAGCATCCGCAACGACAACAAAAGTATTAAGGTAAACCTAACCATAGCATGAAACATATGGATCCAAATCAGCCCCTTACGAAGCAACGCATAAACTAGGGTTTAAGCTTCTGTCACTCTAGCAACCCATCATCTACTTATTAATTCCCAATGCCTTCCTCTAGGCCCAAATAATGGTGAAGTGTCATGTAGTCGACGTTCACATAACACCACTAGAGGAGAGACAACATACATCTCATCAAAATATCAAACGAATACCAAATTCACATGACTACTAATAGCAAGACTTCTCCCATGTCCTCAGGAAAAAAAGTAACTACTCACAAAGCATAAACATGTTCATAATCAGAGGGGTATTAATATACATATAGGATCTTAACATATGATCTTCCACCAATTAAACCAACTAGCATCAACTACAAGGAGTAGTTAACACTACTAGCAACCTACTAGCACCAATCCCGTACTTGGAGACAAGAATTGGATACAAGAGATGAACTAGGGTTTTGAGATGAGATGGTCCTGATGAAGATGTTGATGGAGATTGCCCTCTCCCGATGAGAGGAGCGTTGGTGATGATGATGGCGATGATTTCCCCCTATGGGAGGGAAGTTTCCCCGGCAGAATAGCTCCGCCAGAGCCGTAGATTGGTTCCACCAAGGTTCCGCCTCGTCGTGGTGGTTTTTGTCTGAGAAGATGGCTGATGATTTTTTCCCATCGAAAGAGTCCATATAGCAGAAGATGGCCACCGGAGGGCCACCAGGGGGCCCACGAGGTAGGGGGGCACACCCAGAGGGGTAGGGCGCGCCCCGCACCCTCGTGGGCATGGTGTGCCCCCCTGGTGAAGTTCTTGCGCTCAGTATTTTTTATATATTCGGAAAACATCTTCCGTGAAGTTTTAGGACTTTTGGAGCTGTGCAGAATAGGTCTCTAATATTTGCTCCTTTTCCAGCACAGAATCCCAGCTGCCGGCATTCTCCCTCTTTATGTAAACCTTGTAAAATAAGAGAGAATAGGCATAAGTATTGTGACATAATGTGTAATAACAGCCCATAATGCAATAAATATCGATATAAAAGCATGATGCAAAATGGACGTATCATCAACCCCTACGCCGACTGTATTCACTCTAATCACGTTCCAGAAGACCAGGCCGGGGCCAGCAAGGAAGCCATGATCCAGGCCGATTTGATGATGCAGTGCCTGAAGGAAGTGTATGAAGGCAGCAAGTTAGCTTATGACACCAGCACAACCTTTCAGGCGAATGTCTGAGTAAGTGCGATTGTAAGTTGATTTCCGATTGTGTTTTTTCTTGCTCATCTTGACTGTGTACACCCACTGGGTGTTTTTTAGTATGCAATCTTTCCACTCGGACCGGTCAGGACGTGCGAAGTGTGAAATTGATCCAGTGGGGGCACGCTGAGTGCACCCACTAGGTGTAGTCCCCGAGGCCGTAGTCGAATGTCTGATTCGGCAGGGGTGTTAGGGCATTTGTGTCTGTAGCTCTCCACTTGGGCCGATCAGGCCGTGCCGAGTGGGAAATTGGTCCAGTGAGGGCACGCTGAGTGCACCCACTGGGTGTAGTCCCCAAGACCGCCGTCGAATGTTTGATTCGGCGGGGGTCTTAGAACAAGTTGCTATGTGTTTTTTGGCTCGTCACTCAGATCAGTCAATCTGTAGCCGAATGGAGGTGAGTTTAGTGGGGGCACACTGAGTGCACCCACTGGGTGTAGTCCCCGAGACCACTATCGAATTTACGGTTC